>NW_005842964.1:395079-406391 GCF_000455745.1 Alligator sinensis | reverse complement strand
TCGCCGACCCCCCTGTGCTGTTGCTGCTCCATGTGTGGCTGGCGCCCCCTCCCCCCCACCTCCATGTCCAGCTGAAAACCCCCTACTCTTAGGTAACCAGAATTTTTATATACCCGGCACCCCCTTACCCCACTCATGCCAGATAACAAAGCTTTTACTGTAGTTGCAAATTTCTGTCGTATACGAGGGGGAACAATGTTGCTCAGGACTAGGAGCTGTGGTAGAAGGGTCAGTTGAAGAGTTCCCAAGACGATGTGCATCGTTGAATGTAGCTGCACATCAGCAAGTTTGGTTTGTGATGACTGATTCCAGACTGGTGCACAGTATTTTGCCACAAAGTATGAGATGGCAAGAGCTGACATCCTTAGGCTTGAGGCTCTTGCACCACATGACGACTTAGCCAGCTTGTTAAGGAGGCTGTTGTGCATCTTAACTTTCATTGCTGTCTTTTTCAAGTGTTCATGATAGCTCAGTGTCTGGTTTAGTGTCACATGCAAGTAGATGGGTTGTGCTTCGTGCCTCAGCCTCTGGCCATTCAGGTAGATAGCCAGCTCCCAGGCAGCACTGGCACTGTGTAGGGGGAAAATGCTGGAAATAATCTTACTGATGCTTCACTGGAGGTGATATCTTGCAGTACTCAGCCAGCTCTATGACATCACTGTTCAAAGTGTGTTCTAGCTCAAAGAAAGTCTGGGCCTGGAATCCACAGCAGATGTTGTCAGCATAGATTAATTTCTGCGATGGAGTCTGCAGCAAGTAATTGGTGTAGTTGTTGTACAAGGTTGGAGCAAGCACAGATCCCTGAGGCAGTCTGTTGGTCTGTCTTCTCACTCACGAGCACCCTGAACTCTCTGTTGCAGAGAAGGAGTTCAACAATGTCAGTCACTCATGCAGGTAGCACTTTTGCTATCTTTACGAGCAGGCTGGTGTGCTAAACAGTACTGTATGCTGCTGTGAGGTCAAGGAAAACCGAACTTGTCTTAAGGTTCCTCTGAAAACTATTTTCAGTGAATGTTGTTAGCTCAAGTACTTGGTCACAAGTACTTCGACCTTGTTGGAAACCTGCTTAATAGATACTCAGGATGTTCTTCACCTCTGGGAGTATGAGCTGTGGAGTCAGGCACTCCAGGATTTTAAAAAAAGACAAAAAGCAGTGATATTGGGCAATATCTTGACACCTGGGTTTTGGTATTTTGCTAATTTTGGGTGGCTGATTACTTTTTGACATGCATCAGATCTTTAGCAGATTTCCCTCGCATGTGATCCTTGTAAAGAATTGAACCAACCAAGAACTATCATGTGGGCCAAGGTGCTTCAAGAACTTGGGGGAGATGTTGTCATAGCCAGCAGCAGTGCTAGACTTGATTCAGTGTAGTGGCTCACCATGGCTTGAAAAGAGTAGGCACTGTGGAAGATTACACTCAATCCACACTACCATATATCTTACTTAGATGGGCTGCACTACCCTAGTCTTATGATAGGTTTCCATCACCACTGGAAGCCTGATCTCTACCTTAAAGGCAGAGAAATGGATCAACAGAGCATCAGGGTATAAGGAGTGGAGGAGAGAGACCCAAAGCACAAAACAATGGCAGTGGTGGCAAGTAAGCATGAGGTGGAAAGAGCTGAAGAGCGGAAATGAAGATCTGGAGACAGATGGAGAGTAGACAAAAGTGGGGAAGAAAGGAAGAAAGATGGTGACAGTGGGAGCAACAGCAGAGGCAGCAACAATAAGAGTGATGATGCCAGAAGGAAGACGGGTGCAGAGGAGAGCAGGAGACAGAATGGGAGTAGTAAGAGAAGGTACATTGGGTGAGAAGCAAAGGAGAGCAGGAGCACTACAGCAGGCCAGACTACTGGGAGTGGCACAGCGGGAAAACATGGAAGGGGCACCAAAAGAAACTAGAGAGGAGCGGAAGCTGAGAATAAAAGTAACTTTAACAGGGAATGGGAGGCAGACTGAATCAACAATGAACAGGTTCATACCCCGGAAAAGGTACTGCTTGAGATTTTGGAGGTGCAGGCAGAGCATCTCACCAGCCTGATTGCTTTCTTAAACTGAAAGATGTGGGAATTGACTTACTGGAATGGACAAGGGTATAAGACTTTTTGGAAGAAATGTGCATAGAAATGTGGGAGGGAGGCATTAAGAGCGATAAAGTTCAAAGCACAGGAAAAGTCAAGAGAAAGAGTGATTATGCTTTGAGTGTACATGGATTTACTAGAGGCAGAAGATATAGAAAGTTAGATGGAAAAATACATCCAAAGGGTCATGTTGGTAGAGAAAATAAGGGACAAATGGTATCTGGACAGGGTCTTGGATGGCATGTATAGTGTTACAAGCAGATGAGTGGAGCCCAAGTAGGGTGCTGCACCCCTCATCAGTGATCCAGATTGGGACATACTGGGGTATTATAATGTACCATGGGCAAACAAAACAGTGCAACAAATGCAGACCCATGGGGCATCTGTCTGCACACTGCCCCCTCAGTGTGTTACAGCTATGAAGGGATGGGGCATAAAACAGCAGAGTGCCAGGAATCCCTAAAATGTACTGTTTGTAAGGGAGAGGGACACTTGCATCACAGATGCCCCCAAGTCTTTGGAAGTGTAGTCAGATGCCCTGAAGAACAGCAAAACCCAGAGAAGGAGAGCAGAGAGGTGGTGTTGGATACTGAGGTAGAAATGGTGGAAGAAACCCTGCAGGAGGGTGGAACAGAGGAGAGCAGTAACTTTTCTGTGACTAAGGCAGTGCAGGAGCTGAAGATGGAATGGAAAGGAAAGCAGGAACAGCAAATAGCTCAGACATGGAGATGGAGGTTAGGAAGAAGTGGAGAGGGAGCAAGAGAAAGAGCCAGAGAAACAGGTTGGGAAAAAAAAGAAAATGCAGGGGCTGAAGACCAGGAAGAAGCAGCCTGATAATGAGGGAGGTGAGTTGGAGGAAGCGCCAGAGAGAAGTTTCCTGCTGCTAACACCTCTGGGCTCCAGACCGGAGTAGAGACCAGTAAGTGGGAAGTGTCAGGGAGGTGGGGACATGCAAGCCTTCCTAAATGCAAAAGTGATCCAGCAGCGTGCAACGGTTACAGGAATGTGAGTGAGGAAGGAAAAGGAGTCTACCACCCCGAGCAGTAGCACAGATGAACCTTAAAGGGACAGGTGCACTCAGCTCAAAGCAAGCACAGATAAACCTTAAACAGACAGAAGGCCTCATTTTAAAACAAGCATAAATGGTATTGACAATTTTGCTTACATTGGGAGTATCTTAACAGGGAAAAGATGGGAACAGATCAAACCAGTTTGAACCAAGTAAGGGCAAACAATCTGCCTACAAGAATGTGGTATACCAGCGGAGATGGATTATAAGCACTTTGAGAAAAGGCAGAGATGGGGACCATCTTGGTGGTCAGGGATAAATGAGAACAAGTGGCAAGGGTAGCAATATTATTCAAGAACCCAGAGCTAAAAGCAAAGCAGGTAGAAGTCATCAGTGGCAGATCACAATGAATGATACTATCAGCCAGGGTAAAAGAATCAGAAATTTTCAATGTTTATACATCACTGGAGAGAATGCGCTGCTTAGAAAGTTAGCAGCTTACATGGTCAGAGGGAGACCGTGCATAATAGTGGATTTCAACAGTATAATCAAAGTGGGTGACAGAACAGGGGAAGGAAGAAGCAGAGCTTTACACACCTCATCCAGACTGTTAACAAATATAATAAAAGAAGAGTCGCTAAGAGATGTGTGGGCAGGGGAGAAAGTTTTCATTAGAACAGACCCCAGTGGAAAGAAACAATCAAGAATTGACTTTGTGCTTGTATCAAAAGAAGTAGAGAAAAGGAAGAAAGAAACCATACATGTGGCTTTTAATGATCACTGGATGCTGAAGGCGGAAACGAGTGTTAATGAGAGTCCCATGAGAGGGAAGGGACCATGGATGTTAAATGTGTGGCTATTACAAGACAGTATGAGGTGTGGTGAACACTGAAGAAATATTTTAGGAGTACCAGCGAATGGTGGATGATGGTGAAGAAGAGGATGGGAGAATTCTTCAGGGAGGAAGGCTGAAGATGCATGGCGGAAAAAAAAAAAGAGCTAAGAGAGCTGCAAAGAAAGATGCAGGAGCTGCTACAGGAAACTGCAATAAGAAGACAGTTATGAAAAGAGATAGAAAAAAAAGGTACGAGTTAGAAACCTGGTTTAAAAGAAAGACAAGAAAGAAAATGTTCTCAGCACAAGCACCCTGGATGGGAGAAAACAGAGAGTGGTCCCAATACTTTTGAATCTGCTATTTATTTTTGTTACTGTGGAGAGAGGGCAAGATGCAGCAAAAATGATCAACTCCGAGGATGCCACACTTACACTCTTAGCCTTTTCCAAGTACTTTTTGTATCGCTCCTCCATTTGCTTCATTTCTTCCTCTTTTTTCCGCAATGCTTCCTGTAATTCTTCAATTTTGAGTGCTGCACATAGAGGTGGAAAAACCCCACATTTCAGAAAAAACACATTATGGATACATATACTTTAATACTGTGCGTTTCACATGATATTTAATCCCACAGTTAGTATTTATTTTTTCAGTTAAGAAAAGCCCCAGTCAGTGTAGAAAAATATTCTGATGCAGCAGATGCAATCAATAGTGCAGGTACACATGTGGGGAGAAATGTGTACCTGTATTAATTCCCCTGTAATAAAACCATTTAATCAATGGAGCTTAATCTTTCAGAAGCTGGGGAGGGGAAGCAGGGGGCAGGGGCTTTTTACACAGCTGCATCACAGGTCACCACTCCCAGTATGGGAAGGAAGGTGGCTGTTAAATGTCAGAGACAGAGGAAGGAGAGAGGCAAGGAAGGCTTCAAAGGGGATCACCATAATGGCGCAGGCCAGGGAAGGGGACATGCCAGGCTGAGTTGCTTGCCACTGATCCCCTGTGCTGTAGATTGGATCCAGTCACACCAGAGGCTGGATCTGGCCCACAGGCTTTAGGTTGAGCACCACTGTGTTAAAAAAAAAAATCAGCTTGTAGACCAGTGATTCTCAACCCAACCAGGGGCCACCACCACATAATACTGCCCTGCGTGCCTCTTCAGGAGGCATGTCGGAGCCAAACTGGGAAGCAGATGCAGCAAAAAGGATCACCCGCTTACATTACATTACATTACAGAGACAAGTGCATCATTTTCCGCTGCTGTTCATCCTGGTTTGGCTCTGACAAGCCTCCTAAAAACAGAGGCACATGTGGCACTTTCACTCTATAGAAGCAGCAGCCTGGAGCTGAATGCTGTTGCAATCAGGTAGAACTGCCTTGCATTCCTCTGTTTTCACGAGGCATGCTGGGGCCAAACCAGAAAAAGGTGCAGCAGAAATGGGGCAGATAGGCTTGCCTTTCTGCTGCAGCTGCTTTGCAGTTCAGCTCTGGAATGCTTCCTGAAAAAAATGGAGGTGCAGGGCAGTTCCATCTGCCCCATGCACCTCAGTTTCCAGAAGACCCTGTGCAGGGTTGGACTGGGAAGGGATACAGCAAAATCGTAGAACCACCTGTGGAGACCAGTCTTTAGCAGCAACTAGTGTGTTGATTTAGTTAAGCAGGAAAAGGAGGGTGAGCCAGTTGAAAATTAGGCTCTGTCCATGCTCTATGCAGCCATAATTCTGGAAAAATGTTTGGTTGTTTTCATTCTGTCTCTGATAAATAAGGTGCGTATAATTTTCTGGGGTAGTTTTACATGAGAAAATATGGTAATAGCAATATACTATTTAGTCATTTATAAATGGGTTTTAGTGTATAGCTGTGACAATCAATGGCCTGATTGTCCAAAGCCACATTTTTTTGACTAACCAAAAATAAACTGCAATAATGCCTTTAAACATTTACACTTCATTAACTTAAAAGTTATATGGATTTTTTTTTGTTAAAGACCCTCCCCTACATGCAAAAGATTAAAAAATGAAACAAAACATGAGTTCTGATGTAGGAAAACTCACAGCTGTTGTTATATCTTGGTTCCAAATCTTCAATAATAGCCCTTTTCTTCTGTAGTTCATTGTTAGCTTCATGGAGCTTTTCACTGTTGCAAATTACAAAAGCATACATTATTTTTCCAACACTCTTCTCCAGGTAAAATAAAAGTCAAGCAATGAGAAAATCCAGGTGCTACATTTCTGAGAGATTACAGCACAGCTTACTTTTGGCAATGAGGCATGACAGCAAATGACAAGTGGCTTCAATGTCCCAAGAATGGAAATGTTTAAAAAAAATAGAAGAAAAGGAATTTCTATAGATGATCAGTTATAACATTAAAGAGCTCAATTAGCTGTCCATAACTCTACTATTATTTCATAATTTATAATCAATTGCACAAAGCATGCTTGAAATGAATGATTCGGATAGCTGTGATATTGAGGAAGACTGGCTTAAAACCCCCAAAGCGAACGAGGCCACACCTTTTGTAAGCCAGTTAAACAAGTGATCAGATCTTTAGAGAACTACTGCCATTCGGAAAAGTGTAAAATCAACAGAAGTGCATAAATAGTAAAACAAAAGGGTCACACTCACTAAAATGTTATCTTTTATTCCATAATGTATACTAAAAAGTAAACAATATTGTTCAAATTAAAATGGTTCCTTTAGTGCAATATTAACTTTTCCTCTTGGTTTAAGTTTTATAAAAGTTTAAATCAGATTTCCTAAAACCGTAAATGGTGGGTTTTTTTACAACTGTTTTTCTTTGGCAAAGCGTTTTGGTAGGAGATGCAAATAATGCTTGAATAATGGACTCAAATATTCCTGGGCTGTTTGCATTTATTTTCCTTATAGATCTTCCAAATACATTATCAAGTGTCTGCCTTACCACTATTGTTATTGGCTAAGCATTGCCTGCATACAGAAAGTAGTTATTTTTCTTTCATATGACAAACACAATATGGAAAAATCTATATTACTTACAGGTGTTCTTCAAGTTTCTTTTTCAGAAGAATTGACTAAAACAGAAAGTGAAGTATTAGTGATTTCAACATGCTGTTAAACTTCAAAAATCCTAGCAGTTACGCTTAAATATATTATATATACAGCAGTTCATTACAATTAATTACCTTTCCTTGACCAATAAACAGTCTTGCTGAAGGCTTTACAAGTATTTTTCTGTACTGAATCATTATAGAATAGGTCCATTAATTACAAATAAAACCTCTTTCCTCCCTCCCTTCCTTCTGATATTATATGACAGTTTGCAAGTTAGACCCCAAGTAGTTTTTTTTTTTTAAGTGTATAGATACTGCAGCAAAACTTGCTTAAATGGCTGTCTCACTAATACATTAAAGTAATATCAGATAATGATCCAAGAAAATCCTAGCCTCATGGAAACTACAGCCAACCCCCACTTAGTGCTCTTATTTGGTTCCTGAAAAATCGAGCGTTAAGCAAAGCAAGCATTAAGCGAAACCAAAAGTATCTGACGATCCAAGATGGTGACTGCAAGTGTTTAACGACCCAAGATGGCGACCACAAGTGTTAGAATGAAACTTGCTGAGCGCTAAGTGGAATCAGGTATCAATTTAAAATGAGCGTTATAGCGAAATAGCACTAAGCAAAACAGCATTAAGCATGGTTGCCTGTAACGGGAATTTTGCCGTTAAGGTTATTAGCACCAAGAATGTCTCCTGAACTTTTAGTTTTCTCTGTT
The DNA here is from genome assembly GCF_000455745.1 of Alligator sinensis. Taxonomy (NCBI): domain Eukaryota; kingdom Metazoa; phylum Chordata; order Crocodylia; family Alligatoridae; genus Alligator; species Alligator sinensis. The sequence goes on along the minus strand of NW_005842964.1, from coordinate 398,714 downwards.
TTCCCACCTTTACTATTTTACTACAGCTGTGGAAATATCTTGCACCTAAATCAGATCTGTAATTTTTAGTTTGTGATACTGTAACTTTATACATTGAAGCATTAATCAAAACCATAAATGACAGTAAAGGGAAAATTATGTTAAGTAAATAGAAAGCCATACTCACAATAGCCTTCAGCAGAAACCCATGCCAAGAGACAGAGAGGACATATTAGTACGAAGCAAGAACAGCAGCCAAGAAAAGAAACTATTTAGTAATTCATGAACATCAACAGTTAAAGCTATGCATTTTTTCAGACATGCACATTTTTCCTTCTTTGTTCTCATTAGTAGTTTCATTATCCTTTTCCTAGAGAATTTAGAAAACTACAACAAATTTTCCACACTATACTGAAGTATATCAAAGCTTTCCCACTTCCACACTAAAAACAAACCATAGAAAAGCATAAAGAAGCAAATATATAAACCATCAAGCTAAACCAGAAATTCAAAGGGAGAGCAGCTGCTGTTTAAAAAATATCATTTTAAAAGCAGATACCATGTTAGTGACATAGAAACAATATGCAGACTTTTTTGGACTGAGATCAACATTTAAAAACATATGTATTTTTAGAGAATGACTCTGAACTGCCCCTCTCATGTCAGATTAATCTATACTACTAATTTCATTCTGAAGGGATTATTAAATATAAGTAAAAAATGCAAGATATCTGGGACAGACTGTCTTTCTGCTCTGTGTTTATCCAGCACCCAATTAAGATGTGGTCGTGATTCATGACACAGGCTTCTAAGTGCTACTACAACAAAACTACAAAGTCAAATAAGGATCACTAACTCTTAGTAGGAGTCTAAGCACTTTAAAACACAGTCTTTGTGTTTCTGTTCCCAAGATAAATTCCTATTTCAAAGCGGGATTTTCTTGTTACACTCTCTAAGCAGGAAGCACATTTTGGCCCATGTCCTTTGGTAATGTGAACTGGCTTAACTTCACTGACTCCAGTGGAGTTACAACAATTCATGCCAGCTAAAGATAAAACCTTGTGTGGGTTATGCCCTTTTGTCCTTGGAATTTTTCCTATTTGTTTTCTAGTGTTTGGAGGAATTATAATGGAAAATGAGCATTTAGCTAATTTTTAATCTTCTGTTACATATGTTGTTGTATATTATCATCTGGCAAAGAGGGTGTGGTTATCATAAGGTCTTTTAACTTTGGTGCCAAAGGGCTTGATCTACTCCCATTTACTTTACTGAGGAAGGATCAGATCATTAGGAGCAACCAGTCTCCTCAGGCATCTTGGAACCGAAATTTAAACCTGAATTCAAATCTAGGTACTCCACTCAGCACTCCGATTCAGTGACTATAAAAGTGATAAGTAACTGGCAAAGAGCTGATTTTGCTTGCATGCAACCACTTTCCTTTTTCATTATTTATAATGCATCCAAGCTGCAAATGGTGCTTTAAAAAACAGCTGCCCTTGAGAACACGTACTCTAATATACACAACAGAAAGGTATACATGTAAGAACCGAAAGTTACAACTTACTAATGATAAAAGATAAAACTAAAGGTGCATTGTGCATTCGGTACATATGCTTTGTACTCTACTGCAGTCAAGCTGTTGTGGGCAGGGAACCCTAGCATTTATACAACACAATTTAACTGCTCTAGATTGCTGCATGCCCTCCCCTCCCAATAGATATATATATGCACCATGTAGAAACTTTGGGGACAGTGACAAACGCACCTGAGAAAAGTGGTTAGCCAAGTTATTCTCAGTGCATTAAAAAAGCCATTCAAAGAGCGCTGTCAACCTGAAAAATCACCTTTCCCCCTCAGAATATTGCATCTATTGTAGTTGCATGTAATCTCTGAAAGCGCTGAAACTGGTGAGGAGGAGAAAACCTATTTTCTCCATTAAAAAAAAAAGAAGTGAAGTTGACAGTATGTGCAAATGTTATAACTGGCTGCAAGTGGCCCTGCTCAAAACTCACATTCAAAATAGGAGAAATATCCTAAATTAAAATGCAACTGTGAACAGAGCCCCACAAACTAATTTGCTTCCTTTTCCCAAGTGGGAAACTGTTTTATTCCTTTATATGAAATTATTTTAGAGTAATTACAAGTTTGCTTTAACTTACTGTCATTACACAAGAAAGGGTTTGTCTATTTTAAAGCAGTTGGTCACAAAATAACTACAAAAGAAACTCCACAAATATATTCAGGATTTTTTAAAGGCATTTAATATGCAACTTGTCTCCACTACAAAAGAAAATGGGGGGGGCGGGGGGGGCAGCGGTGAAATCCCTGTCAAAGCAGTTAACAGTTTAAAGACACAAAAGAAAGAACAAGTAATGTTTTGGTCTTGAAACCCTCAAAATAGAAACATTTCCATCTCCGCGTCCGACTCCTCCATAGCTAGGGACAGACATTCAAAAAGCTGGAGCCTGAACTGATTCAACCTTTGCAGGTTAGTCTAACCTGCCTAGGCTGAATCGATTTGTAACAGCACAGACATATGGGCAGATGCCTACAGTTGCTCAGGCTAGGAGCCAGGGGTGCTAGAGTGTGCCCTCAGCTGCAGGGGAGCTGTGCCGGAGGAGGGCAGGGATATGGTCAGTCCAGGCTGAACTGGCCAGAGAGGGGTTTAATTTCCCCCTCCCTATTTCACTGGCAGGGACCCAAGCCAGGTCTGCTCACTGCTGCAGTAGTGGGTCAGTGTGGCCCCTGAAGCAGAGGGGGTGGGGAGGGGGGAATAACCCCCTGGCATCCAGTGAAGGTGACAGGAGCAGGCTTATTCTGCCACTCTGCGGCCGTCAGGGCAGGCAGACCCAGCTGTGGTCCTCCGAGGGCAGTGGGGGTAGAGGGGAAAATAACCCTCCTCCCTGCCTCCTCTGCCTCAGGGGCCATGCTGGCCTGCTGCTGCCGCAACAAGGGGGGAGCACCCAGCAGACCCAGCTCAGGTTCCTGCCGGTGGGACAGGGAGGGGAGAATTAAACCCCTCTCTGGCCAGACACCAGACCCTGCCTGTCCTTACCTGGCTGGGGAGCAGAGGGGCAGGGCCAGCGCTGCTGGGCTGGTGCAGAGAGCCCAGCCCAGAGAGCATGCTGGGATGCCAGGGGTCTCTGGTTTAAGTTAAACCAGGAAGGGGTCTGGGACAGACATTGCATAAACCGGTTGGAGCCAAATCAGTTAAATCTAATACTACATTCAACCAGGTTTATCTCAAACCGGTTTCAGCCATTTTCAAACTGGTTTATGTGCACTGAACCTCTGTTCTGTTACAGGTTTAAAGTAGTTTCTGATCACTTAAACTGGTTTATCTGTAATGTTTATCCCTAGCCCATAAGAGCACTTATATTTGGGTTTCTAACAGAAATACATGACTTAAGAAATAAAAAAAAATGTTCTACTTCTTTTGGTGACAGGAAAAGGAACTACTTGTATGAGGGGTATTTTTTGTAAGTTCATTTTCAGATAAAATACTATGCAGATTTTTCACCTTTTCATGTTGGTTTTATTTCTTATACATTTACAATGGAAGTACATCTCCCAAGATTTGTGGAAAAGACAGAGATAAGGTGAAAAGTTTGAATGTAACCACACAGACAATTAATACCGTGTAATCATCTGTGCGT
>NW_005842964.1:390743-395069 GCF_000455745.1 Alligator sinensis | reverse complement strand
CCCACCACCCCCACATTTTTAAAGGAGCATTCTTACCGAAGTAGAATTGCTCTCTACGTTCAGTCAAAACGGAGTACCTGTCTATGCTCTAAAGCTGTAAGATGCACCCCGACAATGATGATCTGTCCCTTCAGACAAGCAGAGTTTCCATGGCCTGGTCTCTAAGGCTAAGTACAGACATTTGGGGAGGTTAAACTGGGTTCAAAATGGCTGCCCGATTTAAACTTAGCCCACCCCACTGCTGAATTTACACTTACAGACCTGGTCTCAGTGGCCAGCAATCAGTCTAAACCTGTAACTGAACTGAAGTTCCATGCACACAAACCAGTCTAAAAATGGCAGAACTTGGTTTAAGATAAACCTGGTTCTATGTAGTATCAAACTTGTGCAATTTTGGAATTTCTGTCCACTTCTGCTGCACAGCCCCAAGACTGGGAAAACCCAACCCCAGCCCCAGGGATGCTGTTTTTACTCCCCCCTCCCTGATCTATTCCCCCCTGATCCCTTGTTCCCACTCTCCCAACCAGTCCGCCTTCTCAACCCCCATCCCACAAGCTGCTCTGGGTGCAGATGCTTTTATCAGTATTCTCTGCTACCAGAGCCAAACAAGCAAATCCAGTGGGAGGAAGGGCAGGAGGCACAGGGGTATACATTTACTGGCAGGATCCCACCCTGCCTCCCCCCCCCCTGCCATTCCCCAGCAGAGCCCTGATTCCCTCCAGCCTGCTGTAACCCCAACCCCCCAGCTAGTCCCCCCCATCCTGAATTACCTGATATCAGGCAGACATTTTGAACTGATTTAACCTCCCTCTAACACCCCCAAATGTCTGTATTTAGCCCAGGGGTGGGCAAAATGGCAGATCCAGCTGGTAGCTGGACTCCATTTCCCAGCAGCCCCTGCCCACATTACTGTGGCCAGTTCCCATGGAGATCCCAGGAGGGACAGGGTGGGATTTCCACGGAGATCAGCCCAAGCAGCATGGGCAGGGTGTGTGGTTGGGCAGATAGCAATTCCAGCGCTGGGGCTGGGATTCTGTAGCCGGAACAGTGTGGTCAGGAGCCAGGGCAGAGTTGCGATCCACAGGTATAGGTAGCAGATGGCAGCTTTGCCCCAGCTCTGGACCATGTTGTCATAGCTGCAAAATCCCAGCCCCAGAGCAGCTCCTTGCCCAGCGCACCCCTGCTACAGCTGCTTTGGTTGGTCTCCTGCCCTGAGAAGGGGGCTGGACTGGATGACCTCCTGAAGTCCTTTCCAACCCTACTTTTCTATGATTCTACCTGCAATCAGAGGTAGAAGTGCAACACAAGATGGCATGCTGGATCCTGCCTGGGCTATCAGCAGCAGAAAATTGCAGCAGTATGGGCTTCAGCCTGTCCTGTACCACAGACTCTGACACAAGTGGCTAAGTGTTCAGGCAGACTTTTGCAGCTCTACTTGAAACCCATAACCCTGCAGCTCCACCTCTTTTGTGCCCAAACTCACTCAGGTTTGCTGAGGTGCTGGGGTCACTCTGATGTAGACATATTCAAAAATCACTTTCTAGATTAAAGTCTCATCCAGGATGACTACCAGGGAATTAAAATTAATAAAATGAATTAAATTGGATGCTTATTTACAGTGTTTCCAGTACTAATGATTTTCACTAACACATGTTGCTTGAATATATACCTTAAACCAGCAAAATAAAGCTTTCTCTGTTAACTGTTGCAATTGCTAAAATAAATGTGCTTTGTATATAATTTGACTGTCATCAATTCAGGACTTCTCTGGGTTTCTAAATAGAGTTACATGAAGTGTAAAAAGTGATTTTTTAGCTTATGCAAACTGAGCCATGTATGTTTAAAATACTATTCAAAGTTTTCAGATAAAAAGAACTGACTATTTACTGAAATTCAAAATGACTCTGAATTTAAGACAACTGACACTCCTCCCCCCCCAATAATTATATTCTATATACAGAAATTATAAATGTGCTATAATTTTCCATGTATAGAATCTAAGGAATCAAAGATAATCTTAAATTTGCCCCCCGCACTGCCATGGTGCAAAAAGCAGTGGTAAGGGGCAAGGGGCCAAACCTCTCACCCGTAGCTCCCCCTACTCTTTGTTCCCGTGTGCTGCCCCCCCACCATGCTGTCTGTCCCTCTGTGCCTGTACCTGCCCCCCACCCTTTCTTCCCCCCTGCAGCCTGCCTCCTCCTGCTGCCCCCTGAAGCCTGCCTCCCCCTGTTCTCTACCGCAGCCTGCCCACCTGCTTTCCCTGCAGTTTGACTCCCAACCATTTTCTCCTGCAGCTTCTCCCCCCAGCTCCCTGTCCAACCCCTTCTGCTGCAACTCTGCTCCTCTGGGGCAGCCAGCAGAAGCATGGCTCTAGCCTGGCCTCAGCCCATTCTGGCCAAGGAGAAGCAGCAGTAGCTCCCAGCCAGGCTGGTTTGGAGCTGGAGCCAGAGCAGAAAATAAGAGGGGAGAGGAGAGACACAGGGACAGAGGGCAAGGAGAAAATACACCCCCCACCCATCCCCCCCAGTTTCCTCTGTGCTGCCCCTGGCTATATGTCCCTTCTACTGCCCAAATGAACCATTCCAGCCCAGGGCAGGTAGCACCTTACCTCTGGCTTCAGCTCCAGAACTGGAGTCAAAGCTGGAGCTGAGCTGCCACCACCTGTCCTGTGGCCTAAATTTGAATCCAAGATGAAGCTTTTTCTTCCCTATGCTAACAGGGGGGCAAAAAACCTCAACTTAGATTTGAATAAATATGATAACTCAGTAATGGTAAGTTAAAAAAGTCGAACACAGTTGGACAGACTCCTGATGTTTCTTTGTGAAAACTAACTAGACACAAAGTTGGAGCATCGGTTGCTTAAAAAGGGTGAACTCCTGTTTCACTAAATGGGAATTTTCCTAATGACTTAAGTTCAATGGTGATGTACCAATAATTCCAATTAAAAATAAAAACAGATCTTTGATTGCCAGGCATGCTTAGCGGATACCCACCTAAAACCCTGGCAGACAACCAATTAAAATAACCTTCAACTAATTTTAGCTTCTAGTACAGACATTCAGTATGAGAACATATATTTTTTCTGAGGACTCATCTCAGAGGAATTTAGGAATAACCATAAGGTTACCATTGGTCCATCTAGTCCAGTATCCTGTCTTTACACAGTGGGGGGAAGGCAGGGGCAAACAGGGCACATCCAGAATTTTTCACAGGTTATTCCTCTTCTATTGAAACTTCCACTGAATTATTTATTTATTTATTTTTGCAAAATGTCCAAAAAGATACCAAAGTCTCGTTTCTGTGCGGTAACAATTAACAGAACCCATTATCATGCATGTATATTTTGAGTTTATTTTGTCCCATGTGCATCCTATCTTTTTAATTTTAATGAGGATTAGAATCTACAGAGCAATGTGGAGAAATATATATTCAAATAATTTCACTAGTACTGAGTAAAGGTGGTCAGCTCTTGCCAAAGCATAGGTGTAAGCCACAGACTGCGTGCTGGCACCGAAAGCTCTCTTTCCGGGGAAGGAGAACACTTTCCTTCTGCTTGTCTTACAGAGTTAGCTGAAGAGCTGGTGTTACCCTTAATGCTGAAACTGAGGGGTCAATTAACTTCAACTTCCTAGAATCCTCCTAATTTTAGAGAACTAGAAATTAAGCTGAATTTATCAAAGGAAAAGGCACAAAGATGAAACAAATATGCAATGTACTTCACTCCTTTCTCTATTCTAGGCAAGAGTCTCATTTTACAAAGAGAAGGCATAGTTCCTTTTAGGTTACCCCCCTTAAACTAAAACTAGGAAAACAAAGAACTGTAACCGGGAATCTGTAACTCCACTATATCTTCATGACATGGCATAGCATGGAACTACCATCACATGAAAGGCAACTAGGATAACTGTGGATATCTAAATACAGATTTTGTGTATGTTTCTACTTACATCTTCAGCTTTTGAGCCTTGTTCCTGCACAGATTTCTGCAGTTCTTCAACCTGGGATTGTACTTCCAGAAGTCTCTGATTTACTAGCCTGAAAAAGAGATAAAATCCTAAATAATTATTTCTCTCTTTTACAACTTATTTTTCTGTATGCATTTTAAATATACTAACATTTCAGTACACTGCAAATCTGGAGGCACACATTTTGTACCAATGAGAATTGGCCCAATTACACGTAAGTTGCAAAGTTACACTGAACTTATTTAAAGTCTCAACAGGATTTACAGAAATTATGGCCTTACTGCTCTGCTCTTCCCCCCAAACATCTCCAGTGGTGAACACTTCAGGCACAGACAGGATTACTGGAATGGATGCATGCCCA
>NW_005842964.1:387678-390733 GCF_000455745.1 Alligator sinensis | reverse complement strand
CCCTCTTCCCTGCTGCATCAAAGCTGCTACTGTTTTTTCTCATGAAGAGAAATTGTGATGCCTGCCCCTTCCAAAGGGAGAATACGTTTTAAAAAATAAATAATTTAAAACCTATTATATGTTTTAAAAAATTAACAGAAACTTATTTTAATAATTCTACCATTTAACAACATGCAGTATAGTCAGGAAGTTCAGGATAACTCTGAGTGGTGGCTTAAAAAAAGTAAGAGCGACTGTAAAGCAGTTGATTTTTCTGAACAAATATGGTGAAAACTCTTGGATGAGGCATGAGCATACACCTTATGGACCAAAAGACCTTTTTTAGGCAGAACTAAACTCTTTCTTAATTTCCTTACAGTGCTTTGCAGTTTATAGGAATGGATCCTTAGAAAATGCATTTTCTCCACAAAGACTCTCCTAACTGATGAAGTTGGGGATGTAGATGTGTTATGATCGTACTGGAGTTCCAGTGACAGAACTCCAGCATGATACATTTTATAGCTTGCATGGCTCCTGCTGATTTTTGTCACAGATACAGCTGTGTATGAGATCTTTGAGATGGCCACAGGGGAAGTAATTTATTTATTAAGCACAGCACACTTATTCTAGGGTAAAACTTAGATGTAGTTCTTTGATATTTATTCAAAATTACTCACCAGGTCTTTTGCTGCAGTGTAGTACTATTACTTGCTAGCTTCCTGCACTAGAGATCTGCAGAGGTAATTCATAAATGAGACTGGGCAGGAGAAGGGGATTGGAGTGGCACTCAGAGAAGATGCAGGGCTGATTTGTGGCATGTCTGACAAAAAGGTTGGCCCCTAGTGGGTTAGACCATGTGGAATCAATAGTACATAGGAACAACAAGGAGTATGCTCAAAATGTCAAATCTTAAATAGAAAAGTTCAGTCATCAGGTTTCTCTTAACTCAGAACCTGAGTCAACTGAGTGACGATGTCTGTCTGGTCAAACAGCTTCTTGACAAAACTCTAAAATTTTCACTAAGAAATTCCAGTAATTGTGACCTCAAAATATTGCATTGTTTCCATAGGAGAAGACAACAAAAACCTAATTCCACTGATTTTAATCCTCCAAGTAACAAGAAAGCCCTTCATGGCAAGAATTAACCAAATGAGATTTGCTGATAACTTGGAGCCAGTGCACCTTCATTTAGGCTCCAAATGATGAAAACAGGCCGCACAAAATTAAAATGTATGAATATTTAGGGAAGCATGCATTGGAATAGAGACAATTATTTTCCTACCTGTTCTCGGTCTCCAGTTCATTTTTCCGCAGATTTGCATCATCTAGCAGGCTCTGCAACAAGGCAATCTTTTCATTGTCAGAACCTTCTTGGTTAAGCTTTAGCATTTTGTTCTCATGTTGGAGACGAATGAGTTTCTCCCTTGGGAAACAAAATAAAAAGGCTGCTAGAAAAATCTTGCCACTCTGAGGGGGCATCTGCACATTCATTAATGTGCCTTAGATACTATGCATTTAGTTTATTACTTTCTTAATAAATTAAGAACTAAATAAGAAGTACCTAAACTTACTGTGCGTTAACGCCAGCACACAGTTAATTAATGACACTTACTGAGCATTAGCCTAATAACACTACTATTAGCACTACTGAGCAGTGTTATTAGGCCAATGTGCAGTAAGCAACTCGTGTAGACATGCCCAGTATGGAGGAAAAAAATTTACCTCAGGAAGTGTGACTATAGCATATAGGTCACATTTTCTTTACTCAGTTTTAGACAGAGAAATACATGACACAAAATTACACATTTAAATTTCCACAATACAATGTTATAAGATCACTAAATCTGCTTAGAACCTAGATTTTTGTGTGTAGGTTAACTATGGTTAGAAAATAGCTGGGATGTGGTTTAGAATTCAATGTTCATTATATCACGAATGACATCTATCAATATGCACAAAGAGTTAGGAGAGTTAGTTAACTTTCAATTGCAGTCCTTGAGTAACCTCCTAAGCATAGATTCACAGATGCTATCAGGGTCCCTGCTGCAGATGCCTTGTGTGGGCATGTGGCTCCCCTTGTCTCCCCATTTCCAGGTTATGATCCCTAGGACCTCTGCCTCATCTTCCCTCCCTCTCTCCTGCCATATCTTGATGTTATGGTAATTGTTGGGAGGATGAATGGTATCTTGAGTGTTGGGCTGCCTGATGATATATAGTTGTTCTTCTGCAGGGCTCCACTACCCCTACACCCTGTCCCTTTCCTCTTAGGTGACAAGTTGTACTTCTCTGTTGGTGGAGAGGGCGAGTCACTGGACCTCTGCTCCTCCACCAATTACTTGCTCCACAACACATCTGTCCCTTCCAGATACGTCTCTCTCTTCCAGTTTACATGTTCCCATCTAGTCTGCCATCGCCTTTCTTCCCCTTTGGGTTGACGTGGTCTTATGGGGTGAAATCTGTTCCCGCTGGTCTCCAAGACTCTTAGCTAAGCAGTTCTCTATAGGGTCCGGGGGTATGTATTACGACCAACTTAACTGCAACTTGAGTACACAGGGAATCTTACTTCCCCCCTGCCTATCACTCCCTCGCCTGGGAGCATTAAATAAAAGAAAAATAAAGGAAAAGGCTTCTGCCTCTTTGTCTATAGTACATATTCTGGAAAAAAAAAAACCCTGAGTCCTGGGTTTAAAAGTCCTGCTCAGCTCCTTGTAGCTGGTTAAACCCTGGGGACTGTTTACCTGGTCAGTCCAGACAAATCTCCCCTTTCTCTGGGCTATCTTGGAGTCCCTTGAGGCTAACCCTAACTCTGTGGTATGTCCTCGCCCTCTTCCCCAATGGGCTCAAAAACCTTTTTCTGGGGCACTCCCTCGGTGTATCCCAGGACTTCTGTCTCATGTGGATCACCCACCACTACCCTAGCGTCACTTATCTCACTCGATGGGTCGGGTTGGTCATTTGCTTGTGATCGCTGTATCCCAGGGTTCCCCGTCTCATGAGGGTTTGGCTTCTCCGGCACTGCAGATCTTCCCCTTGGTCCTGCTGCACCACCTTTGTTCCTGGGGATGCCGAATGCCGA
>NW_005842964.1:387358-387647 GCF_000455745.1 Alligator sinensis | reverse complement strand
CTCGGCGTCCCCCTTTTAAACTGCCCGGACTCTCTCTGAGCCAATCAGTGCTGGCTCCAGGGACACGTGTTCCCCTGACTCCGAAGCTGCTGTGCTGCTCTAGTTTTCCCCCCAGAGCTCCTCTCTGGCACACTGGGGAAGCACAGCCCATTTTTCCCTGAAGGTGTCCTCCGGTGTGCCAGGGTAAGTTTCCTACCAGCACTGCTCCCCCCACAGGAGTTTAGCAGGGGCTGTATCCTAGCCCCTGCTACACCTTGCCTACATGCTGTGCAGGTCTTAAAGCTGTCCT
>NW_005842964.1:346317-387327 GCF_000455745.1 Alligator sinensis | reverse complement strand
TGAACCCAGTTCATTACAGAAACCAACTAAACTGAGTGGGAACATGGATCCCCAAAAACTTGTATAAGAAGAAAAACTATGAATGCTACCTAATTCTGTGCTCAGCTGAGGCTTCATAATAAAAACAAATCTGCAACTTGGGGAGAAACAAAGTAAAACAATCAATGGACTGAAAGTCAAGGGGACCAGAACATATTCTGGCTTGATGCTTTCAGGACAAGAAGGAATCCAGGTGCATGGAAAACACATGTCCTTATACAGCCTTTCCTAAAACTTTCCAGAGCTCAAGTTAGCATTGTCCCCAGAAATGTTCATAAAATTCTTGGAACTTGCAGGGGCATTACAAAAGTGTTGGGCCTCTGTCAACATTAAAAGGAGAACCTTTGATTACTAGGGGTACGGCAATAGAGATTTTTGGGGTCGATACCAATAGCCTATTTTTAAGGAGGCATATCAGCCAATATCAATCTGATACCAGCCTGGCAGCTTGGAATGCTGTGTGCAGCTGGTAAGTCTGTTATGGTGGAAGGGGAAGGGGGAGAGAAGGGGCATGGGGAGGCGCAGATCAAGGTCCCTGAGATGAGGGAGGAGTGGGACTGGGGCTAGGACAGGGTCAAGTGCTACCCAGGTGGGGTGGGGTGGGATGGCCGCAGGACAGCCGCAGCTCATCTGGGGACGGGGGATGGGCAGCTCCTGCTACTGCATGCCACTAGTCTGGGAAGCACTTGTCCAAGGGCTCCCATCGCTGCTCCCACCACTTGTCCAGGAGGGCATGGAGGGGGCTTGTGCCCCTGGATCTGCACAGGGCAGGGCAGGGCAAGGCAAGTGGTGGGAGCAGCAACAAGAGTGATGAGCAGGTGAGTGCCAGACAAATGGCTCCGAAACTGCGGGGGCCTTGATCTGCTCCCACTCCCACATCCCTTCCCCCCCCCACAACACCAGACTTACCAGCTGCACGCAGTTATTCAAGCTGCTGGGCTGTGCTCCTTGCTGCCTACGTGCAGTGCTGCGCTGCAGCTGCACACACACACGGGCATTTATCAGCCAAATTATTGGCCACATGAGGCCAATTTCCAATACGATCAATTTTCTTTATATCGGTGCCGATCTGATATCGGACTGATGTACTGGTGCACTTCTATTGATTACTTTTTAAAGAAGTGCCAAGCTAAGTTGATAGTCTGTGAAGTGAAGGCGTGGTTTTACCTAAGCCACAGTCAATGAAGTCTCAGAGTATCATGAAAATATAGTTTGTAAAATTGAAGTGTATGCTGATCATTGTCAAAATAGCACTTTCCATAAGAGCTTGTCTGCCTGATGATAAAAAAATGGGAGCTGCCCATTTACCACAAGAATCCTACATCAAAGACATTCTGAGTTGCTTTCTCCAAGTTCCTTTATGAAGCTCATCTTGCAGTTGATACTTATTTTTTTCTGTCTAAAAAAATAAGTACTTATAATTGAATGGTGTCCCACTGCCTTCAGGGGGCTACTCATCATACTGAACAGTTTGCTGTGCTACAAGCCTTTGCAAATTCATTCACTCAGATTGTAAACTCCTTGTGACCCTGATGAGAGCTCTCTTATCTGTAAAATGACTTGCCCGATTTGGGAGAAATAAAAATAATAAATTCCAAAGTTCTGATGAGGGCTCGAAGAAGTCCCTGAAATGGTCAGCATTTAATATCTCCTCTTCACAAATGCTAGGAAGCTATATTGCTTTGGAGGCTATATTGCCTCCAAAAGTGCTTTCCCCCTCCCTGTGAAAGGACCAGTGCTTGCACAACTAGATGAACCCAACTCCAAACTAAACAGTGAAAATCCTCTCTGGGGCTTTCAGATTTGTTTACAGAATTTTTTCTCTGGTATAAAAGGAAAATGACAAAATATATGGCCTCAATCCAGTAATGGTTCCTAACCCATACGTTATTTTCCTTGGTGTTTATTGTAACTAGGGCAGAAATTATGTCCCCAGAGCTCCTGTTCTGACTTCTACGCAGCAAGTACTATCTATTTTTCCTCAGGAAGGAGCTCAGCACATTTAAGGTTTTAACCCAGGAGTGGACATTTATCTTGGCTGCAGGGCCATTTAATGAGTTTTGGTGAGCTATCAAGGGGGACACAAAAATTTTTTCAAAAGATATTTTAACAAATTATAGATAAAAAAAACCAAATCATATACTAAAAATCAAACATGTACTATAACATATTTTAATTTTATTTCAAAAAATATTTTTGTCCTGATTTATGTATTTTGAGTAGTGTATATAGAGATGATTGCATAATAGCTCAAAAGAAAGTCTTACTCGTGTGTGTGTGTGTGTGTGTGTGTGTGTGTGTGTGTGTTGGGGGGATGTACATGTGTGTGGGGGGGCTGCCCATGCACTAGGTCCCAGGAGCTGGCTGGGGATGGGGGGAGGGAGGGATAGAGGGAGGCAGGGGGCATGTACAGCAGAGCTATCCTGGGTGGTGCAGGTGTGGTCCCACCCCCCACTCCTCTGGCCTGTGACTGCCCCCATAGCACTGTGCATGGGTCCGAATCCTGCCCGCTCCCACCCAGGGCAGCCTGTCGTGCTCCTGACTGCGTCTGCACTCGCCCCATGCCCGCCATACCACACTGCTTTGGCCCTGGCCAGTACATACAGCTTCCAGGGGGACTGCTGCCACAGCTGCCCAGGTACTGCTCAGCTTGCCACCCCAGCTCCTTCTCCTCCTGCCCGTTCTGTGCCACTCCAGGCAGCAGGTAATGTTGGGAAGCAGTAGAGATGTGTGCTGGACAGTAGATGCCCAGCCATGCAGGGAAGCTGCAGCCGGGCAGCTCCTGCCCCAGCACATGGGGCTCCAGGTCACCTTCCACCCACTTGGCCACACAGTGGAAATGCAGGTCAAGGCTAGCAGCGGTCTGTTTCTACACGAAGCAGGGGTTGGAGAGAAACCTTATTAAAACTGAAAAATAAATACCTATCTTTTTCGCCTTCTCACAGCTTGAGAAAGGGGCACAGATGTCCCCCCTCCTCTTTTATTTTTTTAATACTTTGCAGGTCACCTTTCAAGTTAGATCAGGATAATTAAATGAATGAATGCTATGTTCCTAAGAAACTGGTATATATCCCAGTATATATCCCATATGTAAGATGAATCTTGTAGAAATCCAAAGCAAGAGAAAAAAAGTACATGCATTAATCCTAAAGAAACCTTAAAACATTGAAAAAAAATTACAGTTAATGCTTGAAGTTCATTCTAAGGACTACCCAGAACAGATGCATGATTTCACTTACTTAATTTCAGGAGTAACAATTTCTGCTGCCAGACTGTCAGAAGACTCCTGGCTTCCCAGGGGCATCAATCCTATTTCAGGAAAACACAGACTGGGAATAAATATTGTTTTACATAAATACTCACTTTTCAATGAGCATTTGACACAGTACTTCCCCACATGTGAGTAGTAGTACAATGTCATGCTATAATAAGAAATTATGTTTGAAATGGAGGCATGCTCGTGCTTTCTGTTCCTGTTTTCCTCCATTTTGGAGAAAAACTAAGTTATGGTTTAATGTATGGTTTGCATAATAATATGGCAAACAGAATTATAAATCTATATATATGCACCTAGATACAAAATACACATTTCAGAAAACTGCTGTCTGTACAGGGAGAATATTAGTGTTAACAGAAGATGCAAAGTTGGTTTCTCACCACCGCATTTTAAAAATCACAGTCTTAAAACTGTCTAGAATTATCTTATTTCGGTAGAGATACCATGGAAAAGTCCAGATATACAGTGAAAATTTTATGAAGCCCGAACAACCAAGAAAAGGATTCATAATGGAAACTGTTTTGCAACTATAACTTGGCAGATGCATTACCTGCCTATTATAATAAATAAAGATAAATCTACTATATTTCCATGAAACTGTACATTCTTTACTAAAAATTCACTTACAGGTCTCTATCCTTTACCTCAAGGCAGTCAAACTTCAGTGCATCCAGGGGCTACACATTGCAGAGGCAAGACCCCTGGCCTCCCCCATACTGGGCAGGCTGTGCCAGCAGCATGCAGACTCCCATCCCCCAATGTGCAGGTTGTGCATGGACCCCTGCCCCCTTCTCCCCTGCCATCATGTGGCAACAAGGAAGGTAGCCACTGGAGCCTCTGGGCCATCAGTTGGACAGCTCTGCTTTACCTGAAGTGGTGAGTTGCCCTTCTTGAGCTTGCACACACCGAAGCTCTTCAATTGTTTCTTTAAGGGAATCTCTTTCTGTTCTTAACCTCTAAATGATTGAAAGGACAATTAATATTAATCTTAGTTCTATAAATCCATCTTTGAACACTATGCAGATTATCAGAATCACCATTGGCACTTGAACAGGATTAATGTGCATTACTAGAAAACATTACACACCAAAGAACCCCAGCGCATTACATGGACAGAATTAAAAGCAAAACAAAACCGCTCCCCAGCCCATCCCTCACAGCTAACTCACCAGAAGCAGTGGTTTTCTGGTAGTGGTTGCCTCTACATATTCTCAGTTCCCAGTTCAAGGTATCTGTGCCTTGAGATTCTAGTGAGAATCACCCATCAGGATTACTCACCCCACCCTTCTTTCCACACTCTTCTATTTCCCTCTCTCCCATGAAAAGGGAAGCTCCTTCCTGTCATACAAGAAATCAACTCAAGATTCAGAAGTGAGAAAAGCAAGAAAGGACCATGGACCAAGAGGAACCACAGATACTTGTAACTTCTTACTATTCCTCAAGGACCTCTGCATACTTCCAAAGGTGGGAGTTCAACAGACCCCAAGAGTATCAAAGACCTTGTCATTTAGTAGAGTATTTGGATGACAGTGGAAGAAAACAAGGCATCTGAGGATCAACCCAGAGAGAATCAGGTCACATTATTTGGGAAAATAAACAGAAAAAAACATGACAAGGACATTATTTGTCCCTTTCAGTGCATTTCATTTGTGTCAAATTTGCAACAGGGAGGTGGGAAGAAATGGTTTTATAAAATTCTCAGCTGTTACCAGATGTTCAGGCATCAGTAACAGCCAAAGGCAACTCTTTATTTAACAGTGGTTGATCACAGCTACTGAACATGTAACTCCCTACCATAGGTGATAAGTAGCATTAAAAGAATTAAACATTATCATCTAGTGAATTTTACAACATGAAGTGTTTTCTTAGTCAGGAATGGGCTGAGGTTTCCAGCTCTCTCATTAGCCCTACAGTTACAGGCTTTGGGTGAGAGCAAAATATTGCTGCACTCTTCACAGACATGACAGATTACCTGCCATCTACCACTGGGTAGGAATTAGAACTGAACTATTAGGGCCCTCTCAAATGAAAGGTTCAGTACCAAGATCAGGTATTAAAGAAGATCTCACCGTTCCAGGATCAGCACTGCCCAACCCCAGACACTACTCCAGTGAGAACAGCGGACTCTTTAGGACTGACAACCTAGCCCGTCCAGAACAATATCTATGGGAGTTTCATCCTGGTTGAACAGTTGAATCTAGCTGTAGAAGCGGGTCAGTAATTCAGAGAGTCTCTGGAAACCAAAGAGCCTCCAGGACCCAATCCTGGTGTGTGGGACAGGGAGAGGATAGTGCTGGACCCCAGAGCTTGATTTGGCACGCAAATGGACTATGCACCACCCATCTGGCCTGTGAGGCCAAAAGGTTAAGCACCACTCGTCTAAGCTGGAAATTTACCTTGGCCTTCTGCTCAAAGACCACTGCTGATTTTTCCTGAGGAAAACCAGAACTCCAAGAAGTTTGAAGCTGACAGAAAGAACACACCTCACTAGAACGTGAGAACAATACTTCAAACATCAGAGACCTAGCAGACTGTGGAGGAGAAAGATGGCTAGCACCTAAAATCCTAGATATTACTGAGAGCAAACTGACAGATGCAAATTAAGATGAACTTCAAGATTGAAATTAATTATTTGAAGTAGCCAGGCCACAGGTGAGGCTCCAAACAGTGCTCTTCATGACAGATTCTTTGGCGAGGTTGCTCATGAACTGGTAAGCATGGACCAATGCATCATACATGCCATATTCCTAAATATGTTAATCCTATAATTCTGTGCTCCAACAAATGACAAAAATAATTCTGAATTCTACAATTACTTCCAAAAAGTGCGATTGACAGATTATCAAATGACTCTTTGTGCCGGTCAGACCAGGCCAGGTCTGCTACTATTATGATAGTAGACGGTACTACCTGCAGATGTCAACACCAAGAGCTGGGTGGTGGGAAATAGCCTAGCAATCTCTATGGCGCCAAAGACTTTGGGCGGAGAAGCAATCTAGAGGTGGGTACTAGTCCTTACCCTTGGTGGAGGAAATGTCACAGCAGGGTGGACTGGGCTCTCCAGCCTTGGTTGGCAACCAGTCTAGGAGCGGAGCCCTGAAAGGTGGAAGATCTTTTTCATACCCAGAGCTTCTGCAGCTAAGCTGACTCTAAATGTACTGACTACTGTCTTTCCTTTGGGACCAACCAGCTAGGCTGAGAAGGGGTTATTAATATATGGGCAACTCAAGCATCTCCATATCAACTGCCCAGGTCACTGCAGCCAAAACTGAATGGAGAGGATAATTCATTGTTGCTTTTTGCATGGGAACAACATGGAAGGGGGCAGTCACAGGTTATAAGCTCAACTCAGATGGTACAGAACAGGGCACCACAGGTCACCACTGGTGGGAGGAATCAATTGTGTTCCATTGGTCAGCTACTGCCTGCCTTAAGCTGGGCAGCCCCCAGCCAGTAAGGTGCTGACTCACTACACTCTGCCTGCCTCATTTGATGTGTGGGGCTAGACCAGAAGTTGAAAAATAGACAACAAATCAAGTACCAGGCTGTGGCAGAGCACGTTTGGTGCCTGCCACTTTAAGGGCTAAGACCAAGCAGCAGAGCATCCTGCAGGTGGCTGCACTCCCCAATCAGGAGTCAAATGGCCAGCAAGGGACTCCCTGATTGAGGAAAAGGGTTCAGCTGCTAGGAACAAGAGCAGGCCTGAGCAGGGGACCCAGCAGTTTGCTGGCTGCAGCCATAGGGAGAACATCACCCGGCTGAAGGTGTTGAAACTTCTGTACCTCCAAGATGTAAAGGAGCTATGGGGAAGGTGGAGGCTCCTGGTCCTGGGGAATGACCGAAACCTACATCCTACTAGGGTAGGATGGTGTGGTGGGGCTGCCTTTGGTGGAGTGGTCCCCAGGAAATGCCACACCAATTGCCTCCCTAGTGAAAGGCATGCATGGGGCACCTTATAGCCCCAGCCCCCACAACCTGGTGGGTAACCCAGTTGTAGGGCCAGGCATGCCTAGTAAGGCATCTGAGCCCCATGGGGTGTAAGACCCCAGTAGCCCCTGTGAGGGGGTGGTAGTGACCCCAGTCAGGGGATGTAGCAAAAGAAGTAGGCCACGCAGAGTAGGGAATGCATCGGTGACCTGAAGGACTGCGCTGAGTGGGTGCAGAGTAGGGTTTGCGTAAGCAGGCCTGAAGGGCTGCACAGGGGCATGCAGAGTCAGGCTGCAGAAGTGGCCTGAAGGACTGCGCACAGGTCAGCCCCACAGAATTTAGTGATCAGCTGATGACCCTAGTGAGAGAGCAGAAGATGGAGGCCCCAGTGAGAGGGCGTAGAGGCCAAGGTTGGTCTCCGGATGCCCGAGGTTGAGTTTGGGCCTCAGGCTCAGTGCAGCTCAGCGAAGGAGCCAAGGTATTCATAGTGGGCAGTGGGTGCCTTTGGCCTACTGTTGATTTTGGATGCTATTTGTGAGGCATGGGACATGGTATAGGGAAGGTCGGAGCTGTGTATGACTTCCTAGGCATTAGAGCACTTAATGGGCAGCCTCCTATATTTTATGTCAGTTTTAAGACAGCAAGATGTAGCAGGAAAAACAGGGCAGACTGCTCTAGACAGGTGGGCAGGCCAATGATGAGACCTAGCCCTGAGCTGGCCCCCTGTCATGCAGGCAACAAGAAAATAAACTTTTAAATCTTCTGGCTGGAAAGCTAGACTGTCAGGACCATGTGCCTTGGCATGAATGACAATTTACAGATGATGGACAATGTCAAGAATACTGCACTGATTGATTGAGAGATGCAAACTAGATCATTCCAGCCAGGACTTTGTCAAGCTGGGCCTTAAAACCTCCAAGGATGGAGATTCTACCACGTCTTCAGGTAACCCATTCCAGTGCTTCACCACCCTCCTAGTGAGAGAAAGATTTTCCTAATATCCAACGTAAATTTCCCTTGCTGCAACATAAGACCATTGGCTGCTTGATCTGTTATTTGCCATTACTGAGAATTGTCTAGCTCCATCCTCTTTGGAACCACCCTTCAGGTTGTTAATGGCTGCTATCAAATCCTGCCTCAGTTTTCTCTTCTGCAGACTAATGAGCCCAGTTCCCTTAGCCCCCTAACCATTTTCACTGCCTTCTGCTGGACTCTCCAACTTGTCTGCATCCTTTCTAATAGCAGGGGGTCCAAAACTGGACATGGTATTCCAGATGTGGCCTCACCAGTGCAGAATGGAGGGGAATAATTACGTCCCTCAATCTACTGGCAATGCTTCTACTAATACAGCCCAGTATGCTGTTAGTCTTTTTGGCAACAAAGGCACACTGCTGACTCCTATCCAGCTTATTGTCTACTGTAACCCCCAGGTCCTTTTCTGCAGAGCTTCTGCTTAGCCAGTGGGTCCTCAGCCTGTAGTGGTGCCTGGAATTCTTCTATCCTAAGTGTAGGACTTAGCACTTCTCCCTGTTGAACCATATGAGAATCCTTTTGGCCCAACTCTCCAATTTGTCTAGGTCACTCTGAATCCTAGCCCTACCCTCCAGCGTATCTACTACACCCTCCAGCATGGTGTCATCCACAAACTTGCTTAGGCTGCAATCCATCCCATCTTCCACATCGTTAACAAAAATATTGAACAAAACTGGCCACAGGGCCAACCCCTAGGGTACTCCACTTGATACTGGCTGCCAACTAGATCTCAAACCATTAATCATTATCTGTTGGGCCCAAAAATCCAGACAGTTTTTTATCCACCTTACAGCTCATTCACACAACCCATACTTAACTCGGTGTTCTTGCAAGAATGCAGTGGGCGACAGTATCAAAAGCCTTACTAAAGTCAAGGTATATCATAGAATCATAGAAAATTAGAGTTGGAAGGGACCTCAGGACGTCACTGGGTCCAAACCCCTGCTCAGGGCAGGACCATCCCCAATTAGATCATCCCAGCCAAAGCTTTGTCTAGCTGGGTCTTAAAAACCTGCAAGGAGGGAGTTTCCACCATCTCTCTGGGTAACCTGTTCCAGTGCTTCACTACCCTCCTAGTTAGAAAATTCTGCCTAATATCTAACCTAAACTTCCCTTGCTGCAACTTGAGACTGTTGCTCCTTGTTCTGTCATCTGCCACCACTAAAAAGTCTAGCTCCATCCTCTTTCAAACCTTTCTTCAGCTAGTTGAAAACTGCTACTAAATCCCCTCTCAGTCTTCTCTTCTCTAGAGACTAAATAAGTGCAGCTCCCTCAGACTCTCCTCATAACTCATGTGCCCCAGCCCCTGAGCCATTTTCACTGCCCTCTGCTGGACTCCTTGTTCTGTCATCTGCCACCACTAAAAAGTCTAGCTCCATCCTCTTTCAAACCTTTCTTCAGCTAGTTGAAAACTGCTACTAAATCCCCTCTCAGTCTTCTCTTCTCTAGAGACTAAATAAGTGCAGCTCCCTCAGACTCTCCTCATAACTCATGTGCCCCAGCCCCTGAGCCATTTTCACTGCCCTCTGCTGGACTCGTTCCAATTTGTCCACATCCTTTCTGTAGTGGGGGGCCCAAAACTGAACAGTTCTCCAGATGTGGTCTCACCAGTGCAGAATAGAGGGGAATAGTCACTTCCCTTGATCTGCTGACAACACACCTACTAATGCAGCCCAGTATACCATTAGCCTACTTTCCAACACTGTTGGCTCATATTCAGCTTACTGTCCACTGTAACCCCCAGGTACTTTTCTGCAGGGCTGCTGCCCAGCCAGTCAGCCCCCAGCCTGTATTGGTGCATGGGATTGTTCTCTCAAGTGCAGGACCTTGCACTTGCCTGTATTAAACCTCATGAGATTTCTTTTGGCCCTATCCTCCAATTTGTCTAGGTCACTCTGAATCATAGCCCTACCTTCCAATATATCTACTACTCCCCCAGCTTGGTAATAATATGCAAACTTGCTGAGGGTGCACTCTATGCCATCTTCCAGGTGACCGAAGAAGATATTGAGCAAAACTGGCCCCAGGATCGACCCCTGGGGCACTCCACTTGATACTGGCTGCCAACTAGACATCAAACCATTGATTACTACCCTCTGAGCCTGATCCTGCAGCCTGTTTTCTACCCATCTTACAGTCCATTCATCCAGCCTGTACCTTCTTAGTTTGCCTGCAAGAATGTTGTAGGAGACTGTATCAAAAGCCTTGCTAAAAATCAAGGTATACCACATCCACTGAGCCAGTCACCTCATCATAGAAGGCAGTCAGGTTGGTCATGCATGACTAGCCCTTGATGAATCCATGCCGACTGTTCCTAATCACCTTCTTCTCCTCCAAGTGCTTCGAGATGGATTCCTTCAGGAGCTGCTCCATGATTTTTCCAGGGAAGGAGGAGATGCTGACTGGTCTGTAGTTCCCTGGATCCTCCTTTTTCTCTTTCTTAAATATGGGCACTATGTTTGCCCTTTTCCAATCATCCAGGACCTCTCCTGAACATCATGAGTTTTCAAACATGAAAACTTTGTTTTCAATGTCATCAGCCAACCCCCTCAGCATCCGAGGGTGCATC
Source organism: Alligator sinensis (assembly GCF_000455745.1). Lineage (NCBI taxonomy): Eukaryota > Metazoa > Chordata > Crocodylia > Alligatoridae > Alligator > Alligator sinensis. The sequence continues at coordinate 376,483 of NW_005842964.1, read as the reverse complement.
CCATCCAGCCCCATGGACTTGCATATGTCCAGCTTTTCTAAAGAGTCCCTAACCTGTTCTTTCACAACTGTTGGCTGCTCACTTCCTCTCCAAACTGTGCTGCCCAGAGCAGTAGTCTGGGAGCTGACCGTGCCTGTAAAGACCGAGGTGAAAAAAAAGGCATTGATCACTTCAGGCTTTTTGTATCCTCTATCACAAGGTTGCTTTCCCCATTCAGTAAGGGACCCACACCTTACCTAATCCTCCTTTTGCTACCAACCACAGTTGCAGAAATCCTTGTTACCTTTCACATCCCTTGCTAGCTGCAACTCCCAACTGTGCTTTGGCCTTCCGAACTTCCTCCCTGCATGCCTGAGCAATGCTCTTATAGTCCTCCCTATTTTTTTGTCGAAGTTTCCACTTACAAGCTTCATTTTTGTGGTGTAGTTTACTGAAGAGTTCTCTGCTATAACAAGCTAGTCTTTTGCCATACTTGCTAGTCTTCTTGCATATCAGAATGGTTTGTTCCTGCACTCTCAGTTAGGCTTCTTTAAAGTACAGCCAGCTCTCCTGGACTCCTCTCCCCCTCAGACTGGCTTCCCTGAGGATCCTGCCCATGAACTCCTTGAGCGAGTCAAAGCCTGCTTTTCTGAAGTCCAGGGTCCTTACTCTGCTGCTCTCCATCCTTCCTTTCCTCAGAATCCTGAATTCAATAATCTCATTGTCACTGCTGCCCAAGTTTCCATCCACTACTACATTCCCCACCAAGTCTTCTCTGTTTGTGAACAGCAGGTCAAGAGTATGGTTCCTAGTTGGCTGCTTCAGCACTTGCACCCACCAGGAAGTTGTCCCCAACACTCACCAAAAACTTGCACGCTGCTGTATTGCCCTCCCAGTAGATGTCAAGGTGACTGAAGTCCCCAATAAGAACCTGGGCTTGTGACTGGGAAACTTTTACTAGCTGTTTGAAGAAAGCCTTATCCACAACTTCCTCCTGGTCTGGCGGTCTATAGCAGACACCCATTATAACACCACCTTTGTTGCTCTTCCCTCTAACCTTATCCCAGAGACTTCTGACAGGCCTATCTCCAGTTTCATACTGCAGCTCATACATGTCCACTGCTTTCCCTCTGCATCCGCAGAGCCAGTTATCTCATCATAGAAGGCAATCAAGTTGGTCAGGCATGACTTGCCCCTGGTGAATCCATGCTGACTGATCACCTTCTTCTCCTCCAAGTCTAGGAGCTTAGAAATGGATTCCTTGAGGACCTGCTCCATGATTTTTCCAGTTTCTTGGATCCTCCTTCTACCCTTTCTTCAAGATAAGCACTGTATTAGCCTTTTGAATCATCCTGATCACCATGAGCTTTCAAAGATAGTTTTCAAGAGTTTTCCAGCAGCTCTGCAATCACATTGGCCAACTCCCTCAGCACTCTTGGGTACAGCCCATGTAGCCCCATGGACTTGTATGCATCTAGCTTTTCTAAATAGTCTCTAACCTAGAAGTGGGCAAAATACAGCCCATGGGCTGGATCTGGCCTGCCAGGCACTTTCATCTGGCCCACGGGCACCCACCAATGAACTGTACCCCACCCAGCCCTTCCATCCATGAGGGTGGGAGTGAGGTGCCCATGTATACACACAACCCACAACATACTATACTGTGCTTCACTCCCACCCTTGTGGGCGGAAGGGCCTGACCCAGCCAGCAGCAGCTTCTGGGTGGCGTCGCTGCTGCAGCCTCTCCAGGGGAACCTGCTCAGCTTGCCCAGTGCCTTGCTCGCTCTGGGCAGCAGATAGAGAAGTGGCGGGCAAGCTGCACCTGGGTGGGGGCAGGAAGTGTGGGACTGGGGCTGGTGGCAGTGCAGAGCTGGTGCCCAGGGGGGCAGTGGGAGTGCGGAGCTCAGCTGGACAGGGTGTGGGTGTGAGGGGTGGTGAGGTGGTGTGGGGACCTGCCACACATTCCCCCACATGGTATGCAGCCCCCGCTCTGGCAGCAGCAGCAGGCAGATGTGCTCATGCCCTGCACAGGTGCTGGTGCCATGCAGTATATGGCTCCAGCCAGTGCTACACGTGGGGGCAAGGAGCACAACCTTCCCGGCCTGCCTCTATCACGGAGACTCCATGCAGCGCACGTGCAGCTCCCACAGTAATGCAGCACCAGGGGAAGCCCCATGCTGAAACCAGTTGCTTTCCCGCCCCGTGCTGCACAGGTCCCAGGACTCAACCGGAAGTGGAGGGGAGCCGCAGACCCTGCTTCCCCACAAAGTCCCAGGACCTGCGTGGTGGGGGTGGGGAAAGGCAGCCCTCTCCGAAGTCAGGCTTCCCTCGGTGCTACGTGAATGCAGGAGCTGCACGTGAGCCGTGGGGAGCCCCATGAGATAGAGGTGGGCTGGGCAGGCTGCAGTCCTCACCCCCGCACACAGCGCTGGCTGGAGCTGTGCACCACTGGGCACCAGTGCCTGGCCAGGGCACCAGTGCCCCAACCTGCTGCTGCTAGCAGTGGGGGCTGCACACCATGTGGAGGCGTGTGTTGGAGGTCCCCACAGCTTCGCACCCTCCCCACAAACCTCATATAGCTACACCCTGCCCCCACAATCCCCCACACATACACACCACCCAACATAACTTATGCCCCCCTCACAGCCATACTCCTTCACAACCCCCCCACACCCTACCATACACACACCCCACACCCTCCCACACAAAATATACATGAGTAAGACTTTATTTTTTAGTTATTATGCAATCCCCTCTATGTACAGTATGCAAACACAAACCATGACAAATATTTTTTGTAATTAAATTAAAATTTGTTACAGTAGGTTGTTAACTTTTAGTGTTTGATTTGGTTTTTTTCTGGTTCCAAGATGGCACCATCTCCTCCCAAAAGGAGTATTTCTAGGAAGGGGAGGGACTTCCAGTGGCAAAGGTCAGGAGTTAGGGGGCAGGATTTCTGGTCCCAATATGGCGACCAGAGGGTGGGGCATCTGTCAAAGGGCGGGGCTACCCATGCAGCCCTCAACAGTTCACTAAAACTCATTAAGCAGCCCTCCAGCTGAAATAATTGCCTGCCCCTGCTCTAACCTGTTCTTTCACCACTGAGTGCTGCTCACCACCTAACCCAAACTATGCTGCCCAGTGCAGTAGTCTGGGAGCTGACCTTGCTTGTAAATACCAAGGTAAAAGGCATTAAGTACACTTCAGCCTTTTTCTCATCTGCAAACATCCTGGTTTTCTCTGATAAAAAAAAATCCCCAATTCTCAGATTCTAAGAAGTAACCCAAAATCCACATTTTTCCACGATTAAAATGAACCACCACACTTCTTTTAATCTGAAAATTGGGATTTTTTTAAAAAACAGAGAAAACCAGGATTTGTGCTCATCTGTCACTAGATTGCCTCCCCCATTCAGAAAGGGACCCACATTTTCCCTGACCTTCCTCTTGTTTGCTTACATGTAGAAACCCTTCTTACACGTCATGTCCCCTACTAGCTGCAACTCTGATAGTGTGTTAGCCTTCCTGATTTCATCTTTGCATGCCCGAGCAATATTCTTATACTCCTCCTTAGTCATCTGTCCCAGCTTCTACTTCTTGTAAGCTTCCTTTTTGTGTTCTTTTCAAAATTCTCTGATGAGCCAAGCTGGTCACCTGCAATTTTTGCTATTCTTCCTGCACATTGGGATGGTTTGTTCCTGTGCCCTCAGTAAGGTTTCTTTAAAATACAACCAGCTCCCCTGGACTTCTTTCCCCCCTCAGACTGACCTCCCAAGGGATCCTGCCCACCTGTTTCCTGGGGGAATCAAAGTCTGCTTTTCTGAAGTTCAGGATTCATAATCTGCTGCTCTCCTTTCTTCCTTTCATCAGGATCCTGAACTTGATCATCTCGTGGTCACTACTGCCCAACTTGCCATCCACTTCTACATCCCCCACCAATTCTTCCCTGTTTTGTGAGCAGCGTATCAAGAAAAGCATGGCTCCTAGTTGGTTGCTCCAACACTTGCACCTGGAAGTTGTCTACAACGCTCTCCAAAAACTTCCTGGATGGCTATGCACTGCAGTATTGTCCTCCAAGCAGATGTCAGGGTGACTGAAGTCCCCCAGGAGAACCAAGGCCTGTGATCAGGAAACCTCTTAGTTGTCTGAAGAAAGCCTTATCTACCTCATCCGCCTGGTCTGGTGGTCTATAGCAAACACCAACCATGACATCATCCTTGTTGCTCTCCACTCTAACTTTCAACAGGCCTATCTCCAGTTTCATACTGCAGCTCTAAGCAACCTTACAGCTCTTTTACATAAAGTGTAACTCCTCTTCCTCCTCTTCCACCCTGCCTGTCCTTCCTGAACAGTCTGTACCCATTCATGGAAGTACTTCAGTCATGGGAGCTCCCACCAAGTCTCTGTTATTCCAATCACACCATAGTTCCTTGACTGTGCAAGGACTTCCAATTCTTCCTGCTTGTTTCCCTGGCTCTGTGTGTTCATGTACAGACACGTGAGGTAACTAGCCGATTGCCCTACTTTGTCAATATTATACAATAACCACAGAATTGAAAAAAAAACAAATGGGAAAGTATGGGTTAGGAATCAACTAAAACACCAAAACTTTCACTGAATAGTGCTCAGCATCAAGCCTAATTCTTACAAGCATTCCAATTTCTTCATAAAGAAACATGGCACATGCTAGATGGCAAAAGGAAACAAAACCAAATCATCTCAGCTATACTGCATTAAATGGAGACTCAGATCATCTTGAAGTGAAGAGATGCAAGGGTATATCAAGTGATAGTGTCCACAATCTTTGTATCACTCAGTTGAAAATAGAACCAAAAAAGAATAACTCCAAGAATTTAGCTAAGAAAATATACTGCACAAAACTGAAAACAAGAGTACTACAGAAATTTCAGTCTGAACTCGGGAATGGCTTCAAGGCACTGTCAGAGACAAAAGATGAAACAGACTGGAATTAAAAAGAATAAAAGGAATGCTAAGAGACGGTGATTCAAGCTGGAAGTGTCAGAGCTAGACACCAACACAGGCTGAGTTAAGAGAGGAAAGAAGAGTACTAAAGGGAAACCTCTTGCATAAACCTATGGTAATAACAACAAAACATAGCTAACAGTGAAGGAAGAGTACAAGAAATAAGACAAAATAGTACAGAGCAATGCAAGGAAAGATAAACAAAGAAGCATTGAAGACCCAGCAGCTGAAGCTGCTACTATGGTACACTGTTAGGGTTTAGAGTTGTTTACCAAATTACTTGGGCATCATGTGAAGATTAAAAAAAAAAGGCAGAAAGGAAAAACTGGCCAAAGGAAAAAATAAGATCACAAATGAAGCAGAAAACAGAAACAGATGGGCAGAACAGTTTTTTGTTTTGTTTTTTTGGGGGGTTTTTAAACAAAAATTCTTGGCAGACATAGGCCCATTCCCACCCCAACACCAGATTCTGATGGAACACATGAACCTGAATTTGACATTAGCACCAGTCTAAAAGGGCAACAGATGCACAGGCTGCAGGCACAGAACAATGATGTGCCAAGAGATGATCAATTTCCAGCAGAATTTCTAAACATACTTCATATCACCATTCTAAGGAATGAAACTAGACTAAGCCATGGCTTGGGACATGTAACAAGAAGGCCCAGCACCCTTGCTATCATCACCCGGCAGGGTGCTGTGGACAGATGAAGAGGAGGAGAAAGACCTAGGACAAGCTGGTCCACCAACATCAAAGACTGGATGAGATTAAAACTGACTGATTGTACAAGTATTGCAAAAGACTGGGAAGAATGGAGGAAGCTATTGCTACATCAAAGGTGCCAATGGTCGGTGTAGCCTCGTGACTGACTGACTGAGCTGTTCACTGAAGTCTGGGAAAGAGACTCCTCTTGAACACTGGAAATATGGCATCAGGAGTCCCTGTACTCTGTTGCAGAGGAAGGCTCCTGCATTGTTACACAAAGGGTGAATAAAGCCTGTTCATCTTTAAGATTTATATCCGCTACCTCTTTCATCTTATATAATAGTTACAATGCAGAAAATGAAAAAAACAAAGGAATACACACTAATGATAATCAGGGAAGAATGCATAAAGTGACTGGCTCCTGTCATTGTCAATTTCACTGAGTTTCAAATACAACGGACAGTCTGTGTTTAGGAATACTTATCAGTCCCACAGAATACCAGTTCAAGTGGTCAATGTCATCAAGGCCCTATACAGAAATTTAAAACACTTAGCAAGGGGGAACAACCAGACTGAGTTGATCAGTATGGACATTGGTGTGAAATTTGCTGTACTCTCTACTGCTGTTCATGACTACTGGCAGGATAAAGAAGCAGCAGATAGGCAACACAAACATTGGTATAACAAGGGTAGATGGCAAATGCCAAGGAGACCAAGACTTTACTGACGACACTGTTTCAGAGCAACAGCCACTACTCCCCTCCTTCCTTCCCAAAACTATAGACATTTAATCAGGCCAAAGAGGACCCAAAATCACTTATGGCAAAACAAACATGCTTAAAACTGAGATGTCAAGCAGCAATATCACGTTAAAAGGCAAAAAACAAATGAACAAAAAGTAGAAGAATGCATCTATCTGGGCAGCAAGCTACTGCTGAAACACAGACTTCAAGTGTGACAAAAAAGGCAAGATATATTTGCAGCATTCACTAAACTTAGTGGCAAATGGAAACCAAAGATGCATATTCAATTCAAACGATTTCTGTGTTTAGTGTGCTTGCAAGAGCTGGAAATTTACTATAAATCAGACAAAAAACTAGATGCCTCTGAAAACATGTGCTATTGAAGGTTCCTGGGCATTGGATGGACAGACTCCAACGGTGAGGAAGAGAGCAGTCAACCTTAACACCATAGAGTGCATGGAGAATGCAGCAAATTACATGGAAGTGTGGAAAAGACTAGTTTCTGCACGTGCACCAAACCTGGACTGGAAATACTGAATCAGTGTACTCACGAGAGTAGGGGAAAGTGCACAAGTAGACATATCTCTAAAAGACGCCCAAAATTCACAATGCAGATACCTTGATCAAATGAATGGAAATGTGTAGGGGCCACCTTAAAGAAGGTTACTTTGAAAAAAACATTTTGAGTGCAGCTCTAGAGAAATATTCTAAGAGTTCAAAATATAGATCAACATTACATATAATATACAATTATAGTTTGGATTTCTGACTTCTTTGCTGATGGAAGGCTGAGGAAGACACCTGGGAAAGGTGCTTATCTGAGGGACCAATGCAAGAAATTGGATAAATGCAGTATGCAGAAAGGCAGGAAAAATAATGGGAAAGAGAAAAATGAATGTGTGAAAATATATTCATTTTGAAAATATATTGCATACTTTTTAGCAGTTACCTTGAAACCACAGGACCATTTTTTCCAACTCCATAATCATTAGAGTTTAACGAATATAAAAACATAGATAAAATAAGACAATTTTAAAGTGAGCATATATGGTGCATCTAAACAGTTAATTTTGATTACCAGGACTACTGCTAATGGGGTAAACAGCACCAAACACCAACAAAAAAATATATAGACACTTACATCTTTCTCTTTTTGCAGGCTATCTACTTTTTCTTTCAGTAATTTGTATTCAAACTCTAATTTATCTGCTTTCTTTGATTCTTCAGATAATCTGTTTTGTAGTTCAACTACCTGCAAGAGCAAGAAGCAAACATTTGTCTATAAGTATTAAAACACAAAATATATGAAAAAACTATAGTTATGGCATACCATGAAACCTGTGTTAAAGTTAATGGAATATTTATCTACACAGAACATTTTAAATGACTCGTTCACCTATTCTTTCAATTATCAATATACTTAAAGATGTCCAAATGCTACAATCTCAGTTTAAATAAATTTGCAGAAGGCAAAGTCATGAAAACCCTGCAGACCAGCTAAGTAACACTGTACATTTACATCTGAATATGACCTATGTAAAAATGAAACAAACTGTACAGTGTGATGTACACATGCAGCATGGCTTCCAGACCAACTGGAGCAATGGTCAGATCAAGTATGCTGGGGCGGGTGAGGGGAAGGGAAGGGAGTGTGTGGGTCCAATTCGGTGTGTGGACAGGACCCACACCACTCATTTAGCTTGCAGGGCTGGATGAGTTTGACACCTTTTGTTTAGAAAACAGAAAACTGTCCTTTGACATTCTAAAGTCTGGAAAGCAGACTAGATAAAATCCTAGAGAAAGTCAGAAGTACTTTCTCTTGTGTGGCTATTCTCCAAGCATTGTTCTGAGAAATCAGGTCCCAACTTACTTTTTTCCCCTCATTGCTCTTTAATTCATTAGTTTGAAAACTCAAACTCATTTCCCAGAATTCCTGCCTCAACTCCAAAATCCACAGATGAGAGAGGCAGCTTTCTTTATTTAAGAAAAGAAAATACTACATTGTTAGGGTTCAGTGAAAATTCCAATGGCCACTACTGAACAGATTAATAAATGGATATTTAGAACTATAAAACAGAAAACTTAATAAAAGCAGGCACATAATACATATATACACACACACACATATATCCATGCATTTATATATACACACATATATAAAACAGTTCAGCAAAGTTTGCCCAACCAAAGTTCCATACCTTTGCTAAAAAAAGAAACAGTTCTAACACTTGTATGCAGCACACAACAGTTTGGATAGAACTGTGCTGAAGAAAGATCAGACTAAACTGTAAAGCTAAATAGAGAATCTCCTAAGAAATGTACTGACTTGTGGATTGTTGAAGTAATCTACCATAAGCCCACGTAACTACTTTCAGAGAAAACAGCATTACACCTATACTTTAGATTAATTTATTCCAGATACTTTTGTTCGCATTTGCTTATATCATCTGGCAAACCAAATTGCCTGAACCAATCATTTCCATCCTCAGTATTACTATTATTTATTTTTAAAAATTTTTAGAAATTCAGAGCAAAAATAGGTCAGCCACTTCTGAGAACAAGGTCAGAGAAAAACAAATTGGACTTATTTTTTTTCAAATACCTCACATTAGAGAACAAATCATTGACACTTCCAAAATAACTAGAGACTTTTGAAAACTGAAGCTTTAATATTTTTCTGGCTCAGTTCCCAGCTTGCACACTGGGATACTAATATGGGGATAAAAGAATAAATTAATACACAATGAGGATGAGTGCTGACATAAATCTTTACTCAGGATTTTTGTTAGCATGCAGTAAATCAAGTGTAGAGTAATAAACTAAGCGTGGACAATAAAGAAAAGCTCATTTGCTGAGCACTACCCAACCTGCACAATTAAAAAGGCAGAGGTCCAGCAGAAAAAACAAGATGTGATCAAAGATGGTGTTAATATACACAAGGGACTAAATCAAAATTGTACCAAACTGTGGGATTTTTCAACATTTTATTTCTTGATGCTACAACATGAACATTATTTTTATAATGAATTTCAGACAAATGAATAAAAGATTCTCAAAGAAATTCTTTCATAAACTGGAATGAACTCCTGTATGAGCCATTAGGAGGTCGTGAAGCAAAGAACTTCAAGCTCTATATCATACAGCATTTGAGCTAAAAGAGTAATTTCATGAACCACCATCAACAGTAGGCTATATCCTCCATGTCCATCAGACATTGGAAAGGGAGACACGGCACCAGTATTGTTAGTGTGGTACAAATCTATTTCCTTGATGGAAATGTAATACTGGAATCTGTATTCCTGGCTGTCCTATAGGCAGGTGGTTTAACGCTTATGGCAGGAGGCTGTCAGGACTCCTGTTGTTCACGATGTTGTATATTAATGCAGTGTTCATACATATGTGGGTTTCAAAGGTAAGCATTCAAGAGGCTCCCAGTTTTACAGACAGCACAGACATACACACAGACTTGGCATATTTATTCTGAGACTGTGTGGTTGAAGTAGGAAACTCAGGTCTGCCAGAGCAGAGACTGGCATTTCTTTCTCAGATCATGCCAGCAGTAAGTCTGTGCAAAGTAACAGATTCTCAGCTGTGAAATCTCATCTGTAAAATGCAGGAAGAAATGGGAAGAAGAATTAGCTGCATGTAGTTGCATGGTAGAGGGACAAGGAATGAAGCTGCCTCTTCCTACACCAAGACTCAACCCATGCTGTTTTTGGAGCAATGGCAGATCAGTGTCATGGAACATCCATGAGCTGCCACAGGGAGGTAGATGATGGCTAGAAATTGATATTCAGAGGTCCGTTTTTGGGAATTGGATTGCAAGTAAAGTAGATATGCATTAGAACAATGGTCCATGGGGGAACAGGAAGGGTTAATTGACTTATAAAAGTCTGTTTGTGACAAAGTTTCCTTCAAGGCCCACTATGTCTGGAACTAGCAGACACACAGGCTAAGAAACTGAAGACATGTACCACCCTGCTCCATAACATAAGATAAGGGACTCTGCCACATTGGCCAGGTCATAGTGTCCAACTGCAGAGCCCTTGGGATTTCTGGTTTTGTGGAACAGACCAAATCAGGAGGCCCAGTAAATAACTAAACTAAGATATGTGAATGTGATGGGTTTTGGAAACAGGAATACGGTGACAGAACAGAATGTGGACAGTATGATGACCACAGGAAAACCAATCAACAATACCTGGGAATGAAGAGTCATTAGAGGGGACAAAGGATACAAAAGGAGGGATTTCAGAGCAGTAATGGGTCCCCCAGAAGAGAATCCAAAGCTACTATGGACAGAGGGCACAGCACTAGCCCATCTGACCCACTCCATGGAAAGGGAGGGGGGGTTGAACCCTGGACCTCAACCTCCAGGCTGCTGACATCTGACATTCAAGAGAGAACCACAGGGTAAAGCTTGTGCACTGGCCAGACATACCTTCCCACTGTGAGGGCCTTTAGGACTGGTAGATATAGAATTGTTTGCATTATTCTTATCTGCTATCATGGGTGACTAGTGCCTCCTGAATCAGGGGGGGCACTTTTCCCCCTAGCAGCCAGTTAGCGACCAGGGGAGGGGTGTCCCCTGCAGCCGATCCCACCAATCCACAAATGGCAGCAGCATGCCACTGGCGCTTCCGGTGCATGTGATTGGCAATGGTGGGACTGCAGGGATTGCTTCTCTTGGCCCCTCACTCCTTGGCCGGGACTCTCAAGGGGGACTGCCCCCCTGCCTGGGAATGTTGGCCATCAGGGGGTGCACCAGCACTCTCAGGGGGTGCATGTGCACCCCCTACACATCACCACTGTCTGCTATTACTGTGTATCAATAAAAATTGCCTATTATTGAATGGAAAGGTCATGGTCAGTCTGAGGGTTTGGGTCCGCCCGGAACAAGGTATCTGGGTCATAAATCCAGTGTCAACAGTAGGCATCCATCTTCCACTCATGGTAGAAGAAAGTCACCCCCCACTGTAGTGAGCTGATGAACGACAGATAACATGCTTGCTGTTTCAAAGCAACAGCTGGGTACTTATAACACCCATGTCACATATATGCAGCAATATCTGCATTCTATAGAGCCTTCATTCTCTAAGTAAAATTGCAAGAGGTGGTTCCTGGGTGATGCTTTTATTTTCCCCAAGAGTCTAAATGGAGACTAAGAGCGAACAACCACATCTATACCTTTTTTTTGTGAAGATGATAACTAACACATGCCCATTCAATCCCATTCTGGTGCTCCCGAGACCTGAAGTTAGGACACACAGACAGCTTGAGAGCAGTTCCAAGTAGCTCTGAGACCCTGAGCATACACTGTTCACACTTCTGAACCACAGGTCCCAGATGCATTTCAGCAGGTTCTAATGGGCGGGGCTTATTTCCTCAACAGCAGATCTATGATCAGGAGTGAAGCAGTAAAGACAGGGCTAGTACTGCAGTAAGACTTGGAAACCTATCTGAAGCTAACTAGGAAGTCTCCTTCCATAACTGTAAGTTTGACCAGGGAAGAGGCCAGTCCAGGGGAAGTAAAACACTTGATGGCTGGGGGGGGGGGGGAAAAAAAAAAAAAAAAAAAAAAAAAGAAAAGCCCAAATTGCTACAAGACTCTTTACCTTTTTCCCTTGTTCTTTTCTTCCCTCCTTTCTTGTAGAAGAAGGAGTAAAGGAAGGAAAGGCAGGCAACATAGAGGGGTGACCTGTTTGCTCAAGGAAGTGACAGGAAATTGAAGTCTTAAGGGCAAGAGGTAATGCCTATGCAGACAAGACACTGGAATCAGTATAGGAAGAATACTGTACCCAGCTCTTTACTGAAAAAAGGAGCAGAGAAATGTCATAAGGATGTTTGAAGGATAAGTGAACTGGACTTACAGCAAGAAAGTCAAGGAGCTCTGTTTAGCTTATCAAAGAAAAGCATAACAGGAGGAAGAGCTGATCACAATCTAAGTATCTGACTAGGACACAAATTCAACATAGGGCTCTTCTTAACAGGAAAAGCTGTAACAAGAACCAACATAGGGAAGCAAAAGCTGGAAAAAAGTGTAACAAGTAGGTTACTGAGCTACTGGAACAAATTATCAAAGGTTATGACAGATTCCCCGTTACTGGGATTTGTTAAATCAAAGTTTTTGGGGTTTTTCTGACCCTTGGAAAACACAATTGAGTTAAAACACAGGTCTCAGATCTGAAGCAGGAATTAATGAAGTTCCATCATCTGTGCTATGCAGCAGGTCAGACCAGATGGCCATGTTGGGTATTTTTAGCCTTAAAATCTATGAGTTATCAATCTAAGTGAGACTACATTAACGAACATTTTCCCTTCCTAGTAATTGGAGTTATACAAGTGTAACGTAACAACCTATGAGGTTTCTGAGGAAAGGAATATTTACAACAAATTAGATGCCTTCCATGGAATATGGATTAGTTCTTTTTCTGTGAGGTAATGGACAAATTATTAACCGAAAAATCTGAGCCGTATATAGCACAATGGCAGTAACTATTTCTGTTATCACCTGTCTCTTGTATGTTTCCAACTGGCTCCGTGCTGCATTGGCTTTCCTCAGCTCTTCTTCCAAGCTTACATTGTTTTGCATGTATACAGTGTTCTTTTCCTCTAAGAGTTTTACTTGCCGCCGCAAATCGCCCAGGTCTTCCAGCTTCTTTTTGTATGATTCTACCTGGCTTTCCAACTTGGCCACTTTATCAGAAGAATGCCTGCGTGACAGAGATTGAGAAGTTGAACCAAATCTGTATTCAGAATATTCAAAAAGTGTTCTGCAGTTACCATTAAAATCACTACAGAAATGGCTCCCATATACCAGGGGAAACAATTAAACTACTCCTCTCATCTAAAACTTCTGCTATATTTTTTGGATTTCTCACTGTTAACCTCCCGGCTTCACCACTCACTACTTGCACAGCAGCATTATGGGTACTTTCTCTCCCTCTCTATTAATGATATCTACCAACTTCCTATGGGATCCTTATATTGCCTTCCTGTCTCATTCCATGTCAAATTCAAATGATACCAAACAATTTCCCTCTCTGACTCCAGATCCAGTCCCAAAACTCATTTCTTTCAAGCAGTTATTCAGCATGATCACTGCTCTTGTGCTTTTTGCTCTTTGTTTCATGCATAATGATAGAAGAATAGTTTGTTTGTTTAAACCAATAATAAATCAAGTTTGAGGCACTAAGAGCTGTCATGCCCATCTGCAATGCAGGTTATATCCCCCCTACATGGTGGTAGTTTAGTTGTCTAGACTCAGAATGCAAGGAACATTAACTTCAAGCAGGGCTGAATTTATAATAAGTCATATTTGGATAAATGTTCGTTGAGAACAAGTGACAGAAATCTCAGCTGAAAGAATAACACACCCATAACAAAGAGTAAAAATACAAAACATACAATGTGCTATATGTACTGGTGGTGCTCAGTGGTCTAAGATCAGATTGCCAAATAATATAAATCTTTACATCATAATTTTAATTATAATTTCTAATATATAGGAAATTTTAGAGATGAATGCTAATGAACTCTCTATACAGCTTAGTATAGGAATAAAAAGAAACATGCATCCCAAGAGTTGGAGGAATATCATTTACCTGAGAACATCCATTTCATCCTTCAATGACTGAGCCTCTTCTGCTAAAGTGGTTAGCTCTTCATTCTGCTGTCGCAATTCTGCAATTTCCTTTTCTAGCTCTTCACAACGTATTCGATAATCATCTTTGGCTGCCTCTAATCTACAGAATTGAAATGAAAGTATAGGTGAGAAAGGGCATATTCCACCCATGGGCCAGAAAGCATAGGGATGAAGTCGGGCGCTGGCATCATCAGCCACCTTTTTTCACCTACCTTCCTCACAAAGTCGGTGCCCAAGGTGGGTACCCCATTCACCCCACCCTAGTTACACCACTGCTATAAGCTATTGTTACCATTGCTCCTTCACAGTCACCTTCAGGGGGAAAAAAAAAAAAAAGAGACACAAGGCCCAAGACAGCACCACAGTGAGGACACTGACAGCAGGGGTGCACTGATACAGATTTTTGGGGCCGATACCAATAGCCAATTTTTAAGGAGGCATATCAGCCAATATTGATCCAATTTCTGATACCAGCCTGGCAGCTTGAAGAGCTGCATGGAGCTGGTAAGTCTGGTGTAGTGGAAGGGGAGAGAAGGGGTGTGTGGGGGCAGATCAAGGCCCCTGCAGTGAGGGAGGAGTGGGGCTGCAGCTGGGGCAAGTGCTGCCCAGCCAGGGTACAGGACACAGCCACAACTTGTCCACGGGGGTGCGTTTGGGGGGGGGAGGGGGGGGTGAGCAACTCCTGCCACTGCACGCCACTGGCTCAGCAGCTAGTCCAGCACTAGCCCAGCTGCTCCCACCACTCATCCGGCAGGGCATGTGGGGAGGTGTGTGCCTGGATCTGTGAGGGGAGGGTCAGGGCAGGCTCTTCCTGGCAGGGCAGGGCTGTGTGGGGCGGGTGGCAGCAGTGCTGGGAGGCAGGTGGGGGGGGTCTATGGCCAATTTTGGGGTAGCTGCAGATGTTCAACACCTATAAAAAAAATCAAACCACATATTTAGGTAGCTTAATAACTATGTTTTGGCTTATGTCTAAATTATGCTGAACACAGTCTTTGCCCTGAAAAAAATAATCCACTACACACATACAAAAGGCCATAACATAACAAGATACAATAGAAAGAATGGTAAACAGCCTTTAATAGCTGGAATACTTCATGGAAAGAGCTCTTCAGAGAGGCAATGCAAACACTAACTGGAAGTGAAGTGAAAGAATGTTCAGAGCTGGGAATGAGTGAAGGGAATACTTTACAGAAACTCTGGTGGCGACTACCGAACAATGAGGATATGACATTGGCAGCACAAAACTGAAGTAATCTGAAAGTTGAAAAGTCGTCAGTAAAGGAAGTAAAAATGCTGGAACTGAGAGAGGTCCAGCAGCTGTTAATTTAAAGAGTCCAAGGAGAAACTGTCCGAGCCCCCAAGGCCTGGAATAGGCTCCCTCCAGAGGTGGTGCAAGCACCTACTCTGGACTCCTTTAAGAAGCATTTAGATGCTTATCTTGCTGGGATCCTTTGACCCTAGCTGACTTCCTACCCCTGGGACAGGGGGCTGGACTCGTTGCTCTCCCAAGGTCCCTTTCTGCCTTAATGTCAATGAAATCTATGAAACAAGAAATGAGACAAAATGTAGTCAGTTCAAGTAGCAGGAGCAGTATGTCACAGGGAGAAACAAAATGGGGGGGGACCCTAAAGACTAAGGGGGAAACCCCAGGACCAGAAAACGGGGGAAGAACAGAAAAAGCAAAAGTAAAAAAAGAGCACTTACCTGCAGCGAGACCGACCGCAAAGCAAGAACACCGGAAGGAACCCGCGCGAGCCATCAGCCGCGCTTTCATACAGCTGCGGCCAGCCAGTGACACCAGTGGCAATTACCGGCCGGCAGGGATAAAGAGGACAGCCCACAAAGTGGCAGGGGAGCAGACGCCGGGAGAAACCTCAGCCGGACGTGTTTACCGGCAGCTCGGAGTGGAGCAGGAGACGCCAATCCTCTACAGAAGAGGATCCGATGCCTCACGCAGCGAGGGCGGAGCCGCCGATGGCGGTGAAGGTAAACCTGCACTTGGGGCAGGAGCTCTGGTGTGAAGAAAGGAGGGGGAGGAAGACAGAGGCTGGATAGATCCCGAGCCTGGCAGCCTCTGCAGAGAAGGGGGAGGCACTGATCCTCCCTCCATCTCCCAAACAGGTGGGATGGTGGAGTGATTAGTGGGACCCGAGGGTACACCCCGGGGAGAGAAGTGTTACCCAGAAGTCCCAGAGAGAGGGCAACATTATCCAGGAAGCCCAAAGAGAGGGCAACGTTACCCAGGAGGCCCAGAGAGAGGGCAATATTTACCCTGGAAGCCCAGAGAGAGGGCAGCGTAACCAAGAAGGCCCAGAGAGGGCAGTAATATTGACAGGACCCGAGAAGGAACTTCACTCCTAAAGAGCCCAGGGGGCAGAGACAGAAGAGATTTGGGATGACCCAGAGGGCTTAGGGTCCATGGGTAAAACTGCAGATAGCCTCAAGGGGATAAAGGGGTGTTGGGAGGATAGGAGTGGGCCCTAGAGGCTGAGTCTGAGTGCTGAGAGAGACCTCGGGAGAAGGAGGGGAACACGGTGCTGGTGAAGGTTTTCCATTTATTTTTTTTTTGTAAAGTAGTTTTGTGTTTCCCCGCGTCTGGAGGGGTTGGGTAGAGAGGTGAACCAGGGAGAGCGGAACCCCAGGATTGCTGGGGGGGGAGGGGGAGAGGAACGTGTCAACTGAGAACACCAGAGGCCTGAAAGCCTAGGAAACAACATACATCCATTGCGCAAGAGAGCGGCTGCAGGACCAACAGTGGCCCACCAGGTTGGGTGCAGGGCGAGGTAGAGGGAAGGTGGAACCGCGCAGAAGACCACCAGAGAAGTAAGTGGCCCCAAGGGAGTTGTAGCAATACCGAAGCTCTTCTCCACCCACTGTAGCAAGTTTCAAAGTCGTGGCAGGCGAGATAGGGGAGGATTGCGTTGTGAGTAAACACCTCCTTGAAGGGCCATCTGCTACGCCAAGGCGGACACCAGGGTACACCTGTAGCAAAGAAGCTCGGAACAGGATGTTCGAGGCCCGGTGGGCACACAGTAGTATAACTGAGGACAACCAGGGCAGCTGCCCTAGAGGCTGTATTTGGGGGAGCACAAAAATAGTTGTTGCTGCAGCGGTTGGCTAACCACACCACTACTGCCAACAGAACAGCAGCTGGCACTGCCCCGCCTGCCAAAGCTGCACAAGGTGCAGAGCTGCCCAGTAATGCCTTTAGACAGGACAAAAATTATACTAAGGTTCCAGTCTTGACAGAGTGAAAAAGCCAAAGCAATAGAGGCCAGAGAAAAGGAGATGAGACCTTTTTGGTGAGAAGTGGACAGCTTTGGACACAACACAGTGGAGTCAAGATTACTGCATTTTGTATCAATGAAATGAATGAGTTTGTACCCACATTATGTCCAGTCTACTGCTCTTTAGCACTGATGTGAAATGCAGGCTAGGGACTTAAAACTTGAAAGACATCACACAAGGAGAATACAGGAAAAGAAGAAAAGGGGGCATAAGAAAGGAGAGTCCTGGTAGACTTATGGGAAGGTGTCTAAAGAAGAATAACCAAAAAACTAATAAACAGGTCAGCAGGCTAAAATAACCAGAGACAAAATTAAAAGAAGCCTGAATGAAAGTCAATGGAGGGAGAACAAAGCGATCAGAGTTGAATGCAGCGTGCAAATGAAAAGGAAAGAAAAAGGAAGAAGCAGTTCAATAATCTTAGCTCAGGGAATGCGGTGTGATGAATTTCAACAGAATGAACACATTGATAAATCAGCAGGGATTCTGGTTTTCTCTGTCTAAAAATTGCTAATTCTCTGATTTAACCCCCCCCCATCCATGTTTTTCTGAGCTTAAAATGAAACACCACTATATAAATAGGTATCAGTTGAACACAATGTTATATTGATATATTTACAATTTTAAAGCAATTTGGAAGCCTACCAGTGCCTCAACTACTAAAATAGAATACATTCTAAATACCTATAAATGTTGGCATTCGATTGTGGGGTTTTTTATCATGGAAGAATCAGAGCTCCACCTGCCTCCTTCACTCACTAGGATGCGGGTCCAGCTGCAGCTGTCCCCAACCACTGTTTTGTGGTGTGGAGCAGCCCTGATATGCTGGTGCCCTGTCCATGCCACTGCCCTTCACTCCTAAGCCACAGCCCCACAAGCTCCTCAATCCTGACCCAAAGCCCCATGGCTCAGCCAGTGCCCCTCACTTCCAACCCACAGCACCCCACCCCTCCCACCCCTGCATGGCACCCCTTGTGTGGGGGCGTGCATGCACCCCTAGCACCCTCTGTGTGGGAACGCATGCACGCGGCGCCCCCTACATGATTGCCCTCCTCCCACTCTTTGCAGGCTGCTACTCTGCCATCCTGAAAGGGGAAACCCGCCATTTCCCGTGTTTTTCTCCTTAAAATGAGAAAATCCATGTTTTGCCACATTTTTCCATGGTGAACAGAAAACCTGGATCCCTGATAGTCAGACTTCGGAGACAGTCAAAGAGTTAAAGGGCACTTGAATACCCTATTTGTTGACAGTGTAAATGTAAAAAGAAAGGAGGAAAATGTTCATTAGCTAGAATGAAAGACAAGGTACCAGGAAACACCTTTTCAGGCTACTGGAAAAGGAAGGTACAAATGAACACAGAAGCAAAAGGAATCAAAGATGGAAGGGGAGAAAGATAAAGCAGTGGAAAGACACAAGATCAAAAGCACTAGTTTTGAAGTAAAGAAAATGTCAGAATAAAATAGGCTTTAAAGTCAGAAATGGGGCAAAGGATGCTGGAAAGTGATCCTGCCCTACTCAAAATGCATAATCTTGAGCAGAAAAGCCCAGAGAGGAATCAGATTGGACAAAAGGCTTAACGTTTGAAAAAGACAGCATCTTTATTGATCTCAGAAGTAGTGGAAGGGACAGCCTCCTCACTCACACGCATACACTTGCACTTCAAAACACCTTTTGCTTTGGGCACAGAGCAAGCATGGCAAATTTTAGCCTAAAAAATTAATGCTTTTCAAGTCTGAGCTTGTAAAACAACAGAACATAACAAAAACTTAATTTTAAAATGGTAGTGGTTACGCGACCCACAATAACAAATTAAGATAACTGCTAAGAGGAATGAAAAGTGTATTAGTTAAAAAAAATATCTGGTTGCTGGATAATTCAAATGGTGGCTGCCAGTTTAAACTGAAGCTTACCAAACTGTGGATTTTTTTTTTACCTGAAGGTTTCCTCTTGGAGCTGTTCTAATTGTGTTTGCAGTTGCAGATGCCTACGTCCTGCAGGGCTGTTGGGGTCTTCAATAGAATCAGATTGATTCAAACGTTCCATCAGGATTTGGTTCTCAGCTAGTAAACTACTTTTCTCCTCTTGAAGTGCTGCAACCTGTTGCAATGAAACAACAAGTTGCAACAATGACATTATCGTGTTCAAGACCAAATTTTGCATGCAAATGGCAGACTATTAGCATGACCAATGACTGAAGACCTAAGGTCTTCTAACAAAATATAGAGAGGACAATATGCTCTAGTTATAACTATTTATCTAATTCCTATGTGATGCAAACCAAGATACCAGAGCAATGGGGATATCAAATTAATATGCAGATGTTAGTGGTATAAGCTGTATTTATCAAAAGGCATCTACAATCAACGAGCTGAATTTTAAAAGAAAACATCTGTTGTACTGAAATCTTATTAACCTTTCAAAACCAAGTATCTAGAGTCCTTTTTACTTTGAAATGTGACTAACAAAAAAGATGCATCTGAATTTCAGGTTTACTTTAGTCACATCTTCTAGATTAGGGCTGCTTAGTTAATTA
Source organism: Alligator sinensis (assembly GCF_000455745.1). Classification (NCBI taxonomy): domain Eukaryota; kingdom Metazoa; phylum Chordata; order Crocodylia; family Alligatoridae; genus Alligator; species Alligator sinensis. Next base: position 356,610 of record NW_005842964.1, on the reverse strand, counting down.
GTAAAATATGACTTCTCTAAGGTCTGATCAACACTTGTTTTTTGCATAACTATTTTGATTGCAACAAGATTTTTTTTTAACTAAATTAAATATACCATTACAACAGAATACTTGGCTTGGCTTATTTCCTTCTCGTATGAAAAAGTTATACATGTATGTAAAGCACTTTTATACTAATAAAATTGTACCACTACTAGGAAGATTGTGCTGCTTTAGCAGTTCTAGTAGAGTTAAAGTAGTACAACTATTAAGCATTTGTTTTCATAGATAGGTCTCCATGCTACCTCCTGTCTTTAGCTGTCTAAGAATCAATATGTCCCTTCTCAATCTCATGCTACAATTTCCACAATTTAATTGTGTACATATAACAAACAGCCTACCTGCATATCTAATTCATGGCACCTCTGAGCAATTTCTTCTTTTGTTGCTAAGGCTTCATTTAATTCTTCTGTTGTTTTCTTCAACTATTATAAAACAACAATTTTTTTTATTGTCACCATAACATTATAACACATTTAAGTAGTCTGTAACCATAAAGCTGTTGAATTATATCACTGTATAGTTTATTTTATGCTCCTGGATTACTGATTTTGAAAAAGTCAGTGACAGTTTTCTATTCTATCATAAGAAAAAGGGGCACCTATGGTTAAGCACAGACATGGCCTAATTTATGTAAGGAAGATAAACACTTCAGAAGGCAATGCCTGGGCCTGGAACAAAATATGTCATTCTACATACTGTGCCCAAGAAGCTGTGCAACCTGAATGTTAAAAAAGGTATAATCTGTGTAAATTTAAACTGTCAACACCACTTTTCTTTACAGATGCAAAGAGCGAACAGTTTCAGTTTTAACTATTTTTGCAACTACACAAAGGATTGGGAGATGGAATACAAGGAACAGACAATCAAGGTAAAACCTGTCTAGCCACTGAGTACCACCACTCTTGATGTACAATGGGGAAAGTTACTGTGGTGACAGAAAGTCTAAGAGCAGTCTGAACACAGACATTTACTCTCATATACAAAGTTTAAACATTCTGTTAGGTCTGTGAAAAGAATCTTATAGCAATTGAAAGATTTATGACTTCCAAGTTTCTCCAGGAATACAGTTGGAAGTAAATGTACAAACTAAAAAAAACTGGTCTGAGAAATGTGCACAAAACTACATATTTATTTGACATATATATGAAAAATTCTTTAAAAATACTATTCTTCACACATATCTGGCCTACTTTACTGAAAGGTATCTTTTTTATTTTCCAAGACTATGTGGAACAGCTGACCTCTAATATTAACTCCATCTCTTTCTTAGTACAGACTAAATAGTTTAAGGTGCAACAATGCAGAAACAACATCATTTTCCATACTACAACTCTGGCATCTTAAAGGAATGGCATATAGGTAGGTAGGTATAAGGAGAATATAAGCAACAGAATGTGCTTTCTAAAAATGGGCATATAATAGGTGATAATACATATGTGATGTGGTATGACATTTCCCCAGTTTCAGCCACTGAGGGATTTTACCAAAATTTCACAATAGGTCTCTGGTCTGCTTGAAGGATTTTTGAGCCAGATCTAAGCTATGAACTTCAGTGGGAACGTTTACATGTTCACTGATGCGCACTAAGTTTAGTACCCGTAATAACAGGTACTAAACTTAATGCACTGTAAATCGGCGCTACTGCACATTAGTACAAACACTTTTTTGTGGCACTTAATGCTCATTGGATTAAGTCTACTGCGCATTAGCACAAACAAACATTTTTTTGGTGATGCTTAATGCTCATTGGACTAATCTACTGCACATTAGCACAGTTTCTGCCAGCCACGCTAATGCTCAGTAGAATTAGTCCAATGGGCATTAAGTGTCTCAGGTAGAAGTGCCCAGTGACAACACAAGAGGGCACAAAGTTTTCCTTACAGATAATAAATGCCATTAATGTATGTGCATATGTGTGCACAACAAATAATGCCATAGTTTAAGTGTTGTATCTACAAACTATTCATAATGCTTACAATCTTATTCCCCAAATAAATATTTTCATTTAAAAAACAGTATGAATGATAAAATTCAGAAAGGTATAATCCATACAAATAGCAAATTAGTAATCGTATTTTTTTTAAACATGGCCCATGCTGCTGTTAGACAAAAAAACCCCCAATAAATACATGTAAGTGCAAATTCTGACTAATTATCTCTCAAGACAATGGTGCTTTAAGGAGAAATATTACACTGAAAATTTGAATTCTGCTGTTCCTTTTACGTCCCAAAAAGATTTTCTACCAAAAAATAAGAGGCAGCTAACTTGATAGTATACCAGAATGACTGGACACTAATTTCCTGTAATTAAAGAAAAATAAACATCTGGTCTTAGATACCTGACGATCAAGGTCAACGTAAGCATCATTTCCAACAGAGACTGGTGATTCTTTACTCATCAACTGCAATTAGATTACACTGGATTAGAAAAAGCAAAAGATTTATTTGTATATTAAAAGCTAAGCTTTCAATGAAAAAACAGGTTGATCTTATATTTATGGAAGCTCTCTTTGACAATAAGACCTCATGTTTTCACTATATTTTATATACAGGGTATATGCAAACAGAATTAGAAATGTTCAGAACTTAAAAAAGATATAACAAGCATGTAAAGAGACAGCTTATCTGATTTGGTTTTCTCTGAAAAAAGCATGTCCATCATTTATCTCAAAAGGCTGGAGCTGTTCTTTGCAGAGAACTGTCAGCAAACACCAATAAAGATCTGCTTCTAGAATTTCATACGAGCAATGTTTTTCAATGTTCCCGCATTAGGAACCCTTATAACCTCTCCCCAACTCCAAACTGGGCACCTCATGAAATCTTTCTACAAAGAAAAGTAAATTGGTCTTGACATTCTGCAGGCTTGTTTGAATTCCTATATTAAGAAACTATGCTCTAAAATGAATATTCTCAAATCTGAAACATTACCATAAATTATCTGAACTATTTTAGTAAAAAAACCTGTATTTTGTAATGTGGTCAGGATACAGAGAAAATAAACACCATCCCTTTTAGATATAGGCTGCCAGGAAGGCTTTAAATGAATTAATACAATTTCCCCAGAGTAAAATAACAAGTAGAAAATAAAATCCTCCTTCACTGCAAATGGCCACCAGTCTTTTAAAACAGGGAAATGGCTAGAATAGAATTAAAACAAAGCAAAAATTCCCAGACCCCACCCCCCCAAAAAAAACCCCACCCAACCAAAAACAAGGTAATACTAGTAACAACAAAGATAAAAGCTACTAAGTTGTAATTAATCAAAAACAAGAAGGCTGCTTCTGCTTTTCTTCAGAATAGTTACAACATTGTTAATGTCTTTGGTTTTCTTCTGTACTGTGAATCATAAACATTAATTCCCATAAAGATTACTGGTCATATATCCCAGTGGGGGCCAAACTTTCTGGTAGATGCATCACAAATTAGCTCTCCAGCCTCTCTGAGTGCTACTACTCTTGCTTGGTCTGCTGATCTGTTTTCTGTCCCATCTGGGACTGTGCAGCCTGTCCCCTCCTACAATCTACTAATTACCACACAGAAGCTGCCTGTGCTACTTGTGGCACGCATGCCACAGGTTGGCCACCCTTAATTTATCCTAGTAATCAATTTCAGGGCAATGCTGTTCCCCTTTCAGTATAATTCTTCATGCTTATTCTTCACTTAGCCTGGCATTTAAAATCTCTAGAGAGGGAGGTTTCCATTATTTCCTGCAGAGGACCAGGCTGTTGTAATACATCTCACTGTCAAAGTTTCTCCTGTTTATTTCCATTCACATTTTCTTTTGCTAAAATTTTGCCCCATCATATCTGGTTATACCACCATATACAATGGATCTCTCCCCCTACTCCATATCCACACAATTCAAGCATATATATATTTATTTTACCCTGTACCTTAGCTGTCATTGGACAAGTTACAAATATTTAAGATAATCTAAAAAGTCCCTTCAGCCAGGCACCATTTTTGTCATGTCACCAAATTTCTTTTAGTTTATCCATAACTTCCTGATCACAGGTTCCCCAGAAAAAGAAAAAACAACACCTATTCCATCAACAGAACCAAAAATCTTATGAAAGAGAAGATAAAGGCTCTAGCCTGTGATACAACACTCCTACAAAGCTGAGTCACAGGACTTTCTGGTCACCACAGACTATCAAATTGCATACACTGATTTACAGAATTTACCTGAATCCCAGATTACTCTGAATTTAAGATGACCCCCCCCCAATAATTAGATTTGATACATGGAAATGTGTACATTTATTTTAATTGTCCATGTATAGAATCTAATTATGACAGGGCTGTCTTAAATCTGTCCCTCCGCACCACTGCAGTGGTGAAAGCAGTGGCAAGGGAGACAGGCAGTGCACGGGAGCAGTGGGGGTCAGTAGTGTGGGGGGAAGCAGCATGGAGCAGGCAATGGGGGAGTCGAGCAGGATGCCACCTGCTCCTCCATACCTGTCACTTGTCTCTCCCCCCATTCCCCCATGCCTGCCTTCCTCCTGCTGCATGCCCCACTACTGCCTGTGCCACTGCAGCCAATGGCCCCACCATTTGCTCCCCACTCCCCCAGCTACCACCTGGGGGGTTCCACCTGGGCTAGGCTGGACGGGGGCCAGAACAACAATGTGCTCTGTGCCCTGGGCTGGAGTGGGGGCATACCTAGGAAGGTAAGCAGCAGGAAATGGGGGAGCAGAAGCAGATGGCAGGCGGAGTAGGGTTCGGGGAGCTGCTGTGGTTCTGACTCTGAGCCTGGGTTGAGGCCCGAGTCAGTGTCGAAGTCAGAGCTGCAGCAGCTGCCCACTCCTGTGCTTCCTTGTACTCAAATCCAAAATGAGAGACTCCTCACATCCAATTGGGGGGAGGAACCAAAAAAACTGCCTTGGATTCAAGTAAATAGTAATTTACTGTAATAATTTTCTGAGCTACACGTCATTTAATAATAATATTCTCTGCCAGTATTTTCTAAACTTTCTAGCCCCACTAACCTTATTTCCCATCAGAGGTGGTCATGCTATAACCCAGTCACTGGATTTCATTAGTAGATGTATACAACTATCTTACAGAATATTAATAAAGATATTGCAATAAACTCAACACTGACTCTTGGGGTACTCGCATACTTATTTCTCTTCCTTGGCTGATGACTAGCATCACTCTATTTAAAAGGTGACTTGTTTTCAATTCTGCATAGAAGTATGGAAATGAACATCCTTAATCAAGCCAATTTGATTTCTATAGCATTTTTTGTTTGGTCTTTTTTGGTTTTTTCAAGAGTATTATACTAAATGCCTTACTTTGAACTATTAACAAACTACTTATATTAATTTCACACACTTTTTAAAACATTCTATCAAAAAAGTAAATCAAATCTCTCAATTATTGCTGTCCTAGAAATAGGACTATATCCTCCACACTAGAGGCTCTTCTGAGCATATATTAACCAGCTACTTCCTTGTCCCTGCAGTACCTGGGCACTGGCAGTACCCTCATCTCCCCTTTTACCTGCATCGTGTCATGGACTATTCCGGATGCTCCAGGAATTGTTCTATGTAGTTCTGTGGGACAGTTTGAAGTGGTAATTTCTGGATTCTTTGGGTAAATGTTGCATGCAAACACAAGGGACTAGACTTGATGGCCCAGGTGGAGCCTCCAAGTCCTATGTTCTTATTCTTCATAATAGGTTTCCTATTGTTTGTTAGTGCACACTAGTTTAGATTAGGGGTCAGCAACGTTTTTGGGCAGAGCACCTAAACACCCACAACCTTGACTTGTAAGATGTTGGTGTGACAGGGCTGATGGTAGGGCCCTAAGGTGCACATGTCAAGCAAAATTTCTTCGTGTGCCACACACTGGCACTCGTCCTGGGGGTTGCCAATTCCTGGTTTAGATACTTACAGACCCCCTTCTTCTGAAATGTTTTCCCCCCAAACATTTTATTAGCAACTACTGCTTAATAACCTTAGCAAAGTTAGGGCACCCAGGTGTATGGTGAGATCTTCTGAAGGGTGTGGCAGGTATGAGAAGATAAAAAGATTAAGTGCAGGCTCAGACTCAGTCCTTGCTTGGCCCTTTCCCTGCCCCCACTGCCCAGCCCTTCTGCAAAGCAGTGAAAGAACTGTAATTAGTTTTTAAAATGGGCTGCCACTCTAGTCATCAAGGTTATGAAGAGGTGTTTTGAATTTAATGAGCAGTGCCTTGAATCTAAAAAAAAAAATAAAAATTGAGCACCACTGCCTTTGCAGGGTTAGCATTTCTCTTTTTGAAGATAAGCTTCCCACTTTTTTATTCTCCAGCATTAAAAGTTGCAGCTAATTTCCTTAATGAGCTGTGTTTCTTCCCCTCTTGCCCTGCCATTGCATTTGGGAAACCTTCAGATTTCCCAAATATTTCCATACATTTTCGTTTTCAGTATGGGCTAGCCTTCTGCAGCCATAATAGTTGGGCCACATAGTATAGTCATGCTCAGTGGTAGTGAGAGAATACCATTGGTTAATATAGGGGTGTCAAAGATAAAGCCCACAGGCTAGATCCAGCCCATGAAGCTCTATCATCTGACCCCTAGTGCTGCCCCTGAGTCTCTGGGTTGACCCACAAGCAGTACACAGGGTGCACAAGATGGCCCTATGTGTCACACACAGTGCCTCCAGCTCTGCTACTCCAGGATGCAAGCTAGATCCAGAATGTCAGGCTAATCTGTGGATCTGATTCAGTCTGTGGACCAGCCCCATGCCACTCATCTGGCGTGCAGGGCTGAATGAGTTTGACACCCCTTGGTTAATGTGTTTCAAATACAGAGACTGGCTGTCTCACCTGCAAAAACCCAGAAGCAGGTAAAGACAGTGCTCCAATTTACCCTCTAAAACCACATACAGGCAATCCCCGCTTAGGGCTCTTAATTGGTTCCCGAAAAACAGAGTGTTAAACAAAACCGAGCATTAAGCAAAATCAACTTCCACTTTTCACTTTCTAAAGCCACCAGAATCACTCTTAGGACATGCCTATGATTGTTATAATGAAACTTGCTGAGTGCTAAGTGGAATCGGGTATCAATGTAAAATGATTATAGCAAAATAGTGCTAAGAAAAACAATGTTAAATGGGGGTTGCTTGTATATATTTTTTAATTTAAATGGTGGCTTATAGCGGACACAGGAATCTGCCTTCATCCATCTTACTGCAGCATTACAACCTTAATTTCAATCCAGCACTCATAATTTGTTTTAATGAAACCTCTATTACTGCCTATTGATGTATCATATTTTCTTGAGTATCACCCCCCCCCCCAGTAAAACATACATAATCTTGTATGAACATACAAATGAAACAATAACTTGGGTTACAAGATAATTTCTTCAGTTTATATTATGCCATTTTATAGAAAATAAATGGCATTACTTCTGTTATTTGCACTGTTACTTTATGACAATGATACCTTTCCATGCTCAAAGGCATATGACAAATGGCATTAAAGAAAATACTTACAGCCGTACTAATTTTATAGTATTAAATCCTTTATCCATTTTTAACTGGTTTACTCATAAAGGTTGAATTAATTTGAGTTGTCATGGATACAAGATGATCATGGAATCTGTGCGCAATGATCTTCTTTATCATGTATATGGCTTAAGTTCTGTATTCTACAAATACAGCACTGCAGCTTATTTTATTCTGTCATAACTTCAAGATGATTACTTCATATATATTGCTGCCTCATCCTACATAATGTGCAAACTCAATTAATTTCTTTTGGACATGCATTAGAGTAAGGTTTCTTTTTCAGGAGATTTAGTTGCTTTTAAGACCCAAATATATGTCTGATGTGTTCCACACTGTCTAATTTTCCCCACTATTCCTGATGGGCTCAGTGGAAGATTTTCCATAAAGCAAAAAACAGTTGCGACTAAACACAAAATGAACCTTGAAAATAATTAGATGACAACATAGGAAAACTGATATTTTCTGACTTCTGGATAGCTTGGAACCAAAACAAGGAGCAAAATCCTACTTACTGCACAACCTCAATCATGTCTGACACTGCCTCCAGTACTCTGCACTAAAGGACCTATTTAGACTGTCTGCTGCACACATTCACTCAATGGGAAAAGAAACCTGAATGTCTCCAAGTTTAACATTTACGAAATAATGTAATTTCCCGCCATTACTTAGAAGTTTTATTTCTCTAAATGATTTGTCAGCAGACAGTGTATAAGACTTCTATTGTTTGGATAAGAGACAAAATGCTATCTTTGTATGAAACCTACAGTTGCATTTAATGTATTCAGAAGATAAATTCAAATGCACCATACTGAAATTTGTCAGTGTTCAGTTACGGATTTATCAAAAGTCAACATGGAATTAACATTTTTTATTCTTGTTCACATGCAGAGTTAAACAGAACTCCAGTGGTGGACTGGGAGGAATGCATCAGCAAAGACACTAGTGAATTGTTACTTTTTCCTAGAGTACTTGCCAGAAAACCATTTGATTTAAAACCAGCAAAATCTGTTCCTTTATTTTTATTCTCTCTCTCTCATTAATTTGTTCTATATTAAGCAACTACCTATGACACCTGTTTTGGGGTCATCCAAGAAGCCAGTAAGCTGTTTCAGAAACACTAAAGCTGAGATACTGAAGTTACTTGATATGAAGTTATTTTGCCTGAAATCCAAGAACTGAGATAAAAATGCTTTACAGCAGGGGTTGGCAAAATACAGCCCACAGGCCAGATCTAGCCTCTGGGTAGATGGCTGCCAACTCACTGGATCTGAGCTGTGGGAAGCTGATGGCTCTGGCCTCCACATGGTCCCAGGCAAATAGGCAGGACTGCTTCAGCCCAGTAGCATGAGGCGTCAGCTGCAGACCTGGGTGGGGCTTCCCTTGCAGTGGGTGGGCTGTGGCATCAGCTGTGAAGGCAACACGCAGGTTCAGGAGCCTGGACACAGAACCTGCTGTGGCATTCACAGCTGACCTGCTACCCTTCAAATGCAGTGGAAGCTCCTGCCCAGAACCTGCCAGCAGCATCAACTGCAGACAAAGGCAGGAGCTGCTGCTGCACCAGGTGGGTGGCAGCGTTTCTCTCTCCTTCTCTTCCTACCCCCTGCCCTCCAGACCCCGACTGAAGCTGTCACCACTGCCCACCCATCATGACAGCAGCTCCTGCCTGGGTGCATAGCTGAGCGTCAGGGCTCTTAGTGAACTACAGCTTCGGCCAGGTTCTGGAGGGAGAAAGAGAGAGGGAAAAGGGACAGACAGAGAGAAGAGACAGAGAGAGACACAGATAAGGATGTGGCCCTCAACAGGTCCCCAAAACTCATTATAAGTGGCCCTCTAGTCTAAATAATTGCCCAACCCTGCTTTACCAGTGTTGGATCTCAGCTAAAATATTATTAACTAAAGCCCAGCAGCTGAAGCACTGATATTCAGCTGATCTGCTTAGCAGAAGAAAACTGGCAATAATAATGATAGCCATTACTAAGTTTCACTGTATGAGTTTATCTAGTTTCTTGGCATGAGGCATTATGTTAAAATGAGATGATTAAATTATTTCTAGCATATAGTAAACCTACTAGTCTAAATGTTACTTAACCTACCAAAAGAGGAGGTCTTTCCTTACAATACAAGTTTAATATATGGCCTAGTAAATCTTACATTTCTAAAATATTTTTAGAATATATAATATAGTATATTTATTAACATACTACAATTTACTGTGAGGAATAATTTAAGCTAAAGCTAGACTACAGCTGACCAAACAATGAATGTTTCACTGCATATTTTCCCCTTTTTATCATATTTGTTTGCTGCCCATTTACAAAATTCAGTACTTCATAACAAGTCTCCCCATTATTTGGTGGAAATTAACAAAGTTTCTACAGTATTTGTTTTGCTACTTATACAAAAAGTATTATAGTGTGTATTCAGGAGCCACAGGAAAGGAAAGGTAAAGGAAAGGGAACCCAGTCTCAAAGTATCTAGAAGTTTAAATCTTCTAGATTTAAAGAAAAGTGGGACATTTACCTGAACTCTATTACGTAAGAAAGGCTTGCTTGACAAATTATGTTTTCCCTAATAAAAGGAAAACAACATTATGCTAATTTTACAGATTTTAACTTCTGTGCCCCTTCTTTTAATTACTTCCCATTGAACTTAACAAAACTAAAAAAAAATCTTTGCTACAATACTGTAAAGCTGAATTATTACATAATATGGGCACTCCAGCATACCTCCTGAATGGCTGTCATAACTACAT
>NW_005842964.1:339405-346307 GCF_000455745.1 Alligator sinensis | reverse complement strand
CCTCCATCATCATAATGGTCTGGATGTATTCTGAAAACAAGAGCATTCTGACATGTTACTATTTAAACTTCAGACTGTTAAACCGAACACGGGGTAAAGGTTTCATCTATCATGTGGACTACAATTTGGGTGTGGGTGATGGAACCCCTGGCTTAACTGGTATCCAGCCCCAACCTAGCTAGTCCAGGTGTAGATTAACAAAAAGGCATACTACTCAGTGCTGCAGGGTTGTTGGTTGTAGTCATGTTGGTCTAAGGACATAGGCAGGCAAGGGTCTCCCAGCCAATGTGATATATCTTTTATTAGACCAACTACATAGTTGGAAAAAAGTTATTTGCAAGCTTTCGGGCACAAACACCCTTCATCAGGCACAGGTAGACTGCTGTGTTCTCCAAGGTAGAAAACGTGTGAAGGACTGCAAGTGGTCAGCTAGAGGCAGGTTACCTAGGTTACCTGGGGTATCAGATGTCAGGCAGGTTGTAACGTGTCATAAATCCAATGCCTACATTAAGTCCATGATTTTTTGTATCCAATAGATTTATATATCCACTTTATTTATCCAATAGATTTATGAAGCCCCAGGACCCGAGGTAAGGCTGGCTCAGCCTTACCCTGGACTGGACCCAGCCTCCCCTATCCCACCCAGGGTAACTTGCTGCACTCCAGAGCGCACATGACACAGGCATTTCCATGGGAAGATGGCAGTGGCACAAGGTGCGCCGCTACTAGTTGTGCCTGGGGAACCAAACATCTACACATGTCTGGATGTGGCCCCTGAGAGCAAGTGGCAGAACAAATATCAGATCCTGTATCATTTGGTACCCAAACCTGCATAATACCATTTTTTGCAATTACCTAGAGCCATCTCCCAAATGAATAACTAAAAGATGAACTCAGTATTTTTCACCTGTGCAGCTATTTTTCACTTCATGGAACCAGAAGGAGATTTTTTTTTTTTGAGAAAATACATTTAAAGTTGTCATTATTACAAGACTTTGTAGAGCTGGAAGACAAAACAGGATCCTACGCATAGTGGCTGCATAGGCACATAGTTGGTGTATGTCAACACAATCAAGGATGTGCAGTTTAGTCATGAAGCCTACGTTAGCCTGGGGTAAGGTCACTAAGAATTTTCAGTGCAATTCTATGGAAACAAGAGAAACAAGGCTCCACATATGTGGTAATCACATCAATACAGAGTTCTGAGGTTGTAAGACATTCTTAGACAATAGTTTTAGCACACAGTGACTGGAAGCAGAATCAGTTCCGCAGTTCCAGCCTGCAAAGCTCAGTTAAGCTTATAATATAATGTTAGTTATTACCAATAAGACAAAATAATTATATGACCCATGCTAAATCGGTCTTTGACAGCAACCTCAGGAACACCATCCTCCTAGGTGATTTATGCAGCAAATCTGACTATCATTAACTGCTCTGAGAGCAAAATGCACATTCAAAGTTGATTACCTTGTTTCTGTTCACAATTCACAGCACATCCCAAAATAAGCTGAAGCATTCTCCCAAGCTCTGCAGCATCTGAGTGCTCTCCAATCAGGTTAACATCAGGAAGGGTGAAGTCATTAATCTGCTGCCCTAAAATCTGCATGAAGACATAATACACTTACATATCAATATGCACAGCTGAAAGAAACAACTTGCATTTTTGGTACAGTTTTCACATCCAGCTTTGAGATATTAACCGGAATAAGATGGGTGACTTCAGCCTACTTGCTGTTGGACAGGGCTCTCAAAACACAAAGTCTCTCTCACAGTTAGACAGTCAGTATTCAGAAATACCAGACAAGGTTACCTCAACTAATAAGAATAATGAACTACCTCTTAACAGAAGAGACATCTATTTTTCAAGTTAGGAAATGAAGCCAGTAATGTGGCAACAGACAAAAGGTGCCTGTGTCCTGATCAATACAATGTAAAAATAAATAAATAAATAAAGCAGCTTCCTGTTATTTTTATTACAAATTAAATCAAGCATAATGATTTAATTACACCTCCAAGATAGGCTGTAAATCATACCACTAGGAAGCTAGAAATCCAAGTATTCTCATTATCCAAACCATATATATTTTAGTTTTAATCCAATGGCTAACAAAATATAGGACTGCAAAACTCTTGCTAGTCCCTTGGCCTAGCAGTTCTATAGACTTGATACAAAGGTATTTAGTAAGTTTCAGACGCAAGACAATTTATTTTTTGTCTTTAGAAAAAGTCTGGTGTAGTGGCTCAACACATAATAGAGTAGGAAAAAGGGGTCAGAAAAAGACAGACTGAAAAACCACAAAGAAGAAAGAGTACAATGGAGCTGAGAAGGAAAGAAGACAGTTATACTAGATCAGGGGTGGGCAAAAAACGATCCACAGGCTCGCGTCCGGCCCGCGGTGCCCCTCTGTAAGCCCTGGATCTTGCTGCCCCTCTGCAAGCCAGTGCCTCCATGCAGGAGGCTGCAGCTCTGGCTGCTAAGCAACCAACCCCCCACCCCAACCTGGCCTGACCCCTCCAGCCCCAAGTCAGTGGGCGCTGGAGACTAGAAGACTCGGCCTGGGCCTGGGCCTGGGCCTGGGCCCGGGCCCCCGCGGCTGTTCCCAGCCTCCCTGCCTATAAGCCTGGGAATGCAGATAAGGGCCCCACCAGGCCGGGGCCACAGACTCCCACTGGAGGAAAGGGGCTAGGAATGCGGGGAGCCAGGCTGGGCTGGTCCTGCACGCTGCAGGAGCTATATGTTATAGGGCTGGGTAGGGCTGGCCCCGCGTGCTGCCACCACGTGCGACCTGGGACTCAGGCAGGAGCACTACTGGGCTGGGCTGCGCTGGCCCTGAATTTTGCCAACATGTGCAACCTGAAACTTGGGCAGGAGCTACATGTTATGGGGCCGGGTGGGGCTGGCCCTGCATGATGCCACCACATGCAGCTTCAGGCACTCACACGCTCCAGGGGCTCCAAGGATTCCCCACTGTCCCCACTACAACCCCCCACAATCACACCCTCCCACCATCCCATACCATATCCCCAACACACACTCACACCCTCCCACCACCAATCGCCTCTAGAAACACTACACCAAACACACAAAATCAGGACAAAAATATTTTTAAAATAAAATTAAAAGTTATAGTAGAGTTTTTATTTTGATTTTTTTAGTATATTATTTGGGTTTTTTTTAGTTTCAAGATGGCAAACCTCCTACCCTGCAAAGGAGCACTTCCGAGGCAAGGGAACAGACTTTCAGTGCCAAACATCAGGGGTCAGAGGCAGGACTTCTGATCCCAAGATGGCAGCAATCAGGGGCAGGGCACTTGTCAAGGGATGGGGCTACCCTTGTGGCCCTCAACAGCTCACTAAATCTTATTAAGCGGCCCTCCAGCGCAATAACTGCCCACCCCTGTACTAGGTATACAATTACTGTAAGCAAATTTACATTCTGGAAAGATCTACATGAATATCAGTAGAGAAAATTTAGGAGTTTTTCTAGTTTGTTCTGAAAAGGCTCTGTAGGAGCTGAAAATGTGACTATACTTAAATATAGAGGGAAGCCTGGGCGACAACCACAAAACCATCATTTCACTGTTTGACATGAGGCAGACAATTCTGATAGCAGGATTAAAGTTTGGACTTCAAAATTGCAAATTTCAACAAGCTTAGGTCACTAGTAGGGGAAGTGCTGCGCGACTAAGGACTGAAGGCAAAAGATGGGCACGAAGAATGGTTGTTCCTTAAAGACATGATCCTTGATGCACAAAGGAAGTCCATTTCCACGCGGAGAAAAGGTAGCAGAAGGGCTGGGAAGCCCTCTTGACTAAACACAGAAATTGCGGTCCTATTAAGAAAGAAGAAAAAGGCTTATAAACAATGGAAGCTCGGGGCGGGGCCCAAGGAAGACTATTCCAGGACAGCTCACGTTTGCAGGGAACAGATAAGACAGGCTAAAGCGGCAACCAGACTTAGATTAGCAATGGGAATCAAGGACAAGAAGTCCTTCTTTAGGTACACAGAGAACAGGAGGAAAACAAATTGGAGCGTAGGGCCATTGCTCAACAACCAAGGAGAGCTGGCTGCACTCAGGAGAAAGCTGAACTCCTGCGTGACTACTTCACCTTGATCTTTCACCAGAGCAAAGAGAAAACAATGCCAGGTAGAGTACAGGATAAGCATGGTAGGAATGACTGCGTTCCTAGTATTCCCGTAGAATTGGTGTATGACCAATTAAAAAAAATTAGATGTATACAAGTCAGTGGGACCAGATGATCTTCATCTGAGAGTGCTGAAGGAGCTGGCTGAAGTCATTGCAAAACCCCTGGCAAAACTCTTCCACAGCTTGTGGCGCTCTGGAGAAGTCCCTGAGGACTGTAAGGGGGCCAATGTTGTGCCCATCCACAAGAAGGGCAGGAGGGAGGGCCTGGGTAACTATAGGCCAATCAGCCTAACTTCCCTCCTAGGGAATATCCTAGAAAACTTCATCAAGGAGTCTATCTGTGATAAGCTTGCAGAACATAAGGTTCTGAATGACAGCTAGCATGGCTTCGTCACAGGCAGGTCTTGTCTTGCCTTACCAACCTCATCTCCTTCTGTGACCAGATAATTCGCTACCTGGACACAAGACAGCAGGTTGACATTGTATACCTTGACTTCCAAAAGGCCTTTGATCTAGTATCCCACGATGTCCTAGTGAGAAAATTGGAGGATTGTGGGCTTAACTCTGAGACAGTCAGGTGGGTGAGCAACTGGCTGCAGGATAGGACCCAGAGCCTCATAGTGAACAGATCTGTGTCATCCTAATGAGAAGTGGGCAGCGGTGTCCTGAAAGGGTCAGTGCTTGAACTTTTCAACATCTTTATTAACGATTTGGATGCAGGGGTGAAATGCTCACTGGCCAAGTTTGCGGATGACACCAAGTTATGGGGAAGCGTGGTCACGCTTGAAGATAAGCTACAGATACAGGTGGACCTAGACACGCTAGCAAGTTGGGTGGATCAGAATCTGATGTAGTTCAACGTCAAAAAATGTGAAGTGCTCTACCTTGGGACAAGCAACCCCCAACACATCTACAGGCTTGGTAGCACCAAATTGACCAGCACCACAAATGAAAGGGACCTGGGGGTAATAATAAACCACAGTATGAATATGAGTTGGCAGTGCAATGGTATAGCCAGTAGGGCAAATAATACTCTGGCATACATCAATCGATGCATCTCCAGCAAAACCAAGGGGGTGATTCTTCTGCTCTACTCAGCACTGGTAAGACCACAGCTGGAGTACTGTAGTACTGTATCCAGTTCTGGGCACCACACTTTAGCAAGGACATGGACAAGCTTGAGAGTCCAAAGAAGAGCCACCTGTATGATCAGAGTCTTACACAGCAAACCATAAGAGGAAAAGCTAAGGGATCTGGGACTCTTTAGCCTGAAGAAAAGAAGGCTGAGAGGGGACCTGGTAGCAGCTTACCGCTACACTAGGAGAGTACATCAGGGCTCGGTGAGCAACTGTTCACCAGGGCACCCAAGGGGAAAACTAGAAGTAATGGACACAAACTCCTGGAAGACTGATTCAGGCTCAACATTAGGAAAAAACTTCTTCACACTCAGGGTGTGCAGACTGGAATAAGCTTCCTCCAGAGGTTATGCAATCACCTCCCCTGGAAAACTTCAAGAGATTAGACAGTCACCTTGCTGGGGTCACCTGACCCCAGTTATCTTTCCTGCTCAGTGCAGGGGGCTGGACCCAATGATCTTCCAAGGTCCCTTCTGGCCTTATGAATGTACAAAACATGGAATTAAACACATTTCTGCAGATAGGAAAAAAAATTAATTAAACAGGCAAAAATGCAAATGCAGCAGCAGAGTTACTTTTAAAGAGATATGTAATTTGTGTATGGAGTGCTCTTTTTTGTAAATACAAAGAGCCTGAGAAACAGCTTTGAAGAAAAATATTTATATACAAATATTTAGTGAAGGTATATAAATGATGCTTGGATATTATGTTAAAATGATACATTAGAAATTTGCTGCCCAAAGGAGAACTGTAGCAAACGATTCAGATTATTTCAAAATGTTCCTTGCTTTTTCTGTCATGCTGGTGAGGTCCAATCGTAAACTAAAAAATTAATGTTACTGTTAAATGTAAAAAGGAGCAATATAATCAGTAGAATATTCCTTGAACAGCTTGGTTTTATAGCCAATTCCATTTTGCCTTATAGCATCCCCAATTTTTACATGTAATGCAGGTTGTCATATTGACAATATTGTTTCATAAAAGCTGTTGGAGGAAGCTGGAGAGTTGAAGTATCCAGCGCAACACAATAAAAATACAGGAGGGGCTCTCAGATTGTGAAGTAAACAAGGCTGGTAGATCCTTCTGATAAAATAATACAAGTAAAATAATTAACTGTATGAACTTTAGGCTCCAGAACCAATACTGAACTGATGTCAAAGAGTACGTGTCATTTGTATCTTTAGGAAACTATAACCATATTGTTTTGGACAGTGACATTATTTCTACAAAGGCATAACAAAAAATAATGAAAGCTTAAATTCTAAAACTGAATTGTACTGACGTCATGAAACAAACAGGGACTCTGAGCTCCAACTTATACCTCAACCAGGTGGTAATACTAGAAATAGCTGCCAAGCAGCATCTTAGAGATTGTCCACTTACACATAAGGACAAGTTATCAAATTGATTTAATTTTATAGCTAAAGTGGCTTTATTTTCCAAGGGTTTTTGCCTACATCACATGAGAATTCTAGTATTTTTACATCTAGTTTGTGCAGAAGGACTTTGTCAGGATGGGCTAAGACAGGGATGGCCAACCTGCAGTACAGGTAGCCTCAGTATATGGCACAGTGCAGCTCAGGGATGGGGCAGAGAGCACAGGGAAGGATTCAGAAAGC
>NW_005842964.1:334686-339395 GCF_000455745.1 Alligator sinensis | reverse complement strand
GGGGTCAGAGTGGCACTTGAGGAAGGTGCAAGGCTAACACGTGGCATGCCCGCCAAAAATATTTCCTCCCTCACCTCTTCTCCCCCACACCCATCCTCCTCCCCCAGCTAAGAAATGAGAAAAAAACAGACAGGACAAATGAGGGACTTCGTGGATCTCTACCACCACCAGCTCTGGAAGAAATCTCAGTCACAGCCCCCAATCCATCCAGTCTTTGAGGAATTTATTATTGTTGTCGTCTAGTGAATCAACAGCTGCTGCATGATGCTCACTTACTTGCCAAGATCAAATTGCACATAGAAGACAACAAACTTTTCATATCAAAGATGTCAAAGAGCTACCATAAGCAGGCCAAAACAAAGCAAGCCAGGTCCAAAGGCAGGGGCCACTGCTTGTGACCTGTCTGCTGCTGCTCCCACCTTCTCTGCTCTGTGCTGAAGGATGCTCTCTTGCCTGCTTCCACCCTACTGCAGCTTCTGCTACAGCCAACACTTACCATTCCCACAGCCATCAACAGCTGCAAGCAATAAATTCAACAGTTGCTGTAAGGGGGTATGGAAGGGAGAGTAAGAAGGGCAGGAGTAGCAGCAGGCAGTGCGCTGTGGAAAACTGGAGTAGGGTGGCTAAGAGACAGAGGCAGAGGGGACCTGGTGCATACCCATCACCTGCCCCTATTTGCACTACTAAGCTATAGGCCAGACTCAGTTGAAAATCCATGCTCCACAATGCAAGGTATTTATTACAATACATCAAGCCTCATGACTCCAGAGGCTGAGAAAGCATTCTTTTTTTCTCCACCTCCAACATGGCCTGACAGAAATACATGCCAAATCAACTACAAAAAAACACTTCAAAACTTAAAACAAAAAAGGAAGGGTAGTTAATTTGCATATACAGCTGGTAAAAGGATCCACGTGGGCCTTTACAAACTAGATCACAGAAATTTCACAAAAAAATGAACAGACACCCTCCTGCTAGGTTTATTATGAGGAGCTAAGAGGACCTGATGCCTGAATTAACACTAGCTCATAGTTCCTACCCTCTTGACTTCAGTGTGGATATTCAGCCCTTTTGAGAAACCAGAGCCCTATTAAGTATGGATTTAAGAATCTAACTTCAGGTATCCACTGCTAAAAATCTTGGTCCTTTTCCCCTATATGTGCCATTCATTACTACCTTCCTTTCCATGATATTTATCTGCAGCTAACATTCTTGAGAAAGCGTGGATGTGAACTATTTCGAGAGAGAAAACCTTTGCATTCTTCATGCACCAACCATCCTCCTTGACATAACAGGGAGCAAATTCCAGAGCTGAGGATCCCTCAATGAAAATGATCTTTCTGTCTCTCTCATGGGGGCTGCCTGCCTCCAAGACTGCACAAGTCTCTTTTCAGGACACAAATGCCACACTAGTGATATCTGACAGCTCAGAATTAATACTTTTTAATCAAACCATCTACCAAGGGAGGTGATGAAGGATTCCACACAGAAGAAAAAAAATGAAAGAGCCAAGCTTTACAGGAAGCAAAGGAGAAAGTCTGACAGAATGGCAATAAATCTTTGGGGGAGAGAGGGCTGTCTATAATGCTTCTGCAGTGCTCCCAGGAAACAAGCAACACCCACCTGTACCATTTCATACAACCTAGACCCAGCATGAGGCAATGAAGCCAACCTCAAGGCAACCCCTGCTCTCAAGATGATTGCACTGCCTCATTTCTGGGCTTGGCACATGCAGAGCAAACATTGCCTGGATAGGTAGGCTTCTCAGAGTCACTCTCAGGACTGTTGCAGAAGCTAGCCCTGAACACAAAGAGGGCTAGTCACATTTATTTTGACAGGACAGCACTGAACTGTACAGAAGAATAGATAAAGGTACAGAATGGCTGCTTGTTCTTTTTTCAAATTTCATTTCCTTATGAATGAATCGGACTTCTGAAAGAGCTCACTTCCAAGGTAGGCACTCTAAATGAATCAGTCAGATTTTTAAACAAGTGCTACATATCCAGCAGAAGGAGGGTTTACTGGATGCTCAAAACTTTGGAAATCAGGACCTAATGGTAAAGGAATCATTATGATGTATTAAACATTAAAAAAGCATAATAAAAATATTCAGCAAGACAGAAGCCAGCATGGAGTACTTAAAGTACCTCTTACCTCATGATTGTAATCCAGTATTCCTTTTAAAATTTTCTTCAGGTTGCTCACCTGTTGGACAAAAGGAGGAAGAGGGATTAAAATACACAAAACAACCAAATTTTTAATATTTTTATTTATAAATTGTATAGGAGGACATTATGACATCACAGAAAATAATCATAAGTGTGATTTTAAATGGAATCACATTAACGTATATCTATTTCTATTTTTAGTGAGACGTATTTTATTTGAACAAATCAATCAACTAGAAATCACATCAATTATTATATAGGGCTGCTCTTTTTGATGTGGGTCTAAATCTAAAGCCCATGCAAGTTAATACCATCCATATGGGCTTTAGATCAGGTACTAGATTTTCCAAATGTAGGCTGTTTGCAGACATGGAACGCACCCCCCCCCAGCATTTTACTTTAAATTCAGCATGCTCCTACGCCAAGCCCAGTGCATGCCCAGAAGAGGCATCACATTAGTTGGACCCAGCTTTCCCAACATCTGTGTAGGTTGGGTGCTTTAGTGGGGCTTTTTTGGTGCTTTAATCTACTAGAAAAGAAAAGGGTTGGCTAGAGATGAACTGTACAAAGCAAGAGAGATGGGGGGACGGGGTCTACCAAACTTGGAATTGTTTGTCTATATAAAATATGTAAGCATGGTAGGCAAGACAGTAACGGAGAGAGAGGGGAAAGCAGTGCGTATCATCTGATTTCACACAGCTGCAATTTTGAGAAGATGAGGAGTATATCTAACCTCTATAAAGTGTCCACAGGTGCGGCAACTGCTAGTTCATTACACCACATTGGAAGGTTTCATGCAGAGGTATAAAATAGGGAAGGTAGGGCTGGAGGTCCTGAAGGATCATAAGAAATTAATGAAACCAGTACGGCAGAGAGACAGGATGGTGCTGGTGGGAATCTCCACAGAAGGACAAATGAAGAAGGTGTGGGGAGCAGTGACAGGTAAACAACTAAAAGGGGAACATGCTGACCTAGTGTGGATGGTTGTAAGAAATATCTTGCCAGTGAGAGGTGCAAACACAGATGGAGTTTGATGAGCTCATCAAGGTGTCCAAGGGAGAGAAAGTGGGGAGGAAGAAACAGTGGGATGTGTTTTGGGAGTGTACAGATGCAAAGAGGGTGCGGGAAAGGGTCTGTCACTTTGAATGTCACCAAAATAAACCTGTTATTAGTGCAAGAGATGGTAATATAGGGACTCGCACCAAAGAGACTGGAAGAAATAAAACTAGTTTATGAAACATAAGAAACCATTGTGTTTTTAAGCAGCTGGCTTTCATTGAAAGAAGAGTGCTTGAAGCTGGGGCTGCATGAACTGAAATACTACATCAACTGGGACAAGGAAGAGATCAGAAAAGAAGGGGTGGAGAAAAAGGGGAGGAAAAAAGACTGGACACACTTATTTCACTGAACCAACAGAAAGGACTATTGGGAGGTGCAGAGAACTCAGGTGGTTACTGGGCTAATAGTTTTTCATGGGGTTCTGTATGAAGAAGAAGAGTTCCATAAAGGGTTTCTTGTGGGAAGCTGATATATGTTGTTTCAAGGTTTTATATACATAGCTGTATGTTTCTGATATGTAGTTGTTTTTGAGATATGAAGTCTTGGTAAAACAAGGATGCGCAACATGTGAAGCTTTGTAAGTGTAAGGTGACAAGTGTGTTTTTAATAACATTTTGTAAATAAATAAATAAATAATTTTGAAAAAAGTTCCCATCAGTGTGTTTGCCCAATAGGGGCCATGTGTTTTATGGGAACGCTCAGTATGGGCTGCATTCAATCAGCTCCATAATTGGTTTCCCTGACTGTGCACATCCCACTTCTAGCAACAGCTTAATGATAGACAATGTATTTAAAGGGGGGTGGGGAGGTAGGTTACGTGAATGGAAGATGAGGGGCTTTCCCCCCCCCATGTTGACTGGGGAAAAAAACCTTGTCTTATATTTGAGTAAATATGGTAAATGAGAATAACATGACACTTAGGATCAGCAGAGATGCCTCCCATCTCATTTTTCTTGTTACACGGAATAGCAAAGGAAATGCATGCAAGAGGCACTGATCTAATAAGAGACAAGACATCTGAGCAGCTTCTAGCGTCATATCTAGCCTGGAATAAGAATATTTGGCACTGTATATTTTCTCTGGCGACAAACAAATCCATGATGGAAGCGTCTAGTAGAGGTGCACCAATATATTGGTTGCATATTAGATCAGCACCAATAAAAGGAAAATTAACATTATTGACTACTGGCTTTTTTTGGCCAGTGTAGCCAATACTGTTGCCAATAAATACAATACACCTTCTGGCCAGGGCCCCCAGATGCCATGTGCATGCATGCAGCCATATGCATGCACAAGGTCAGGAATGCAGCCAGGCAGCATGAAAAACAGCTCCCTGCAGGTAAGTCTGTGGAGGGGAAGGGGTGTTGGGGAGGGAAGGGGTGTGGAAGTGGGGGAAGATCAAAGCCCCCATGGTGAGGGAGGGAGTGGGGCAAGGGCAGGGACTGAGGGTGCTGCCCAGCCAGGGTGGTGAAAGGTACCTGG
>NW_005842964.1:313880-334676 GCF_000455745.1 Alligator sinensis | reverse complement strand
GTGGGAAGCTGTGGGGAAGCTCCATGCCACTACATGCACCCCCTGGGAGGAGGAGGGGTATGTATCCCTCTCAGATTTGTGTGCAGGGAAGATGCAGGCTGCTCACTGTGGGCCCAGGGCTCTCTGCTCTGCTGCCTTTCCCTCGGGAGCCCCACACTGGCCATGAGTCCCCTGCCCACCTGGGGCAATGAGTTATGCCTTCTGTTGCTGGGTAGGCAGAGGGTGCACGGCCGGTGTGAGGCTCCCAAGGGAAAGGCAGCATAGTGGAGAGCCCCGAGCCCACAGTAGGTAGCCTGTATCCGCCCTTGCCCCGCTCAAAAGCATCCCTGCACTTAAAAATGGTGGTGGCAGCACTTGAACTAAAGCTCACTTGGCGCTGCAGCTGCCATTTTTAAATGCCGGGACGCTGATCCCCTGGACAAGCCACTCATGGTTCTGGCCCACTCCTCGCCCAGCTCCCATTCACCGCCCTGACTGGACAGCACCTCCAGCCCCTGACCCACTCCCTCCTTCACTATGGGGGGCTCAATCTGCGCCCCCCCCCCCGGGCCACACACACACCCCTTCCTCTCCAGACTTACATTCAGGGAGCTGCTAGGTCTGACCATAAGTCCACCTGACCCAGTATCCTGTCTCTCTCAGAGGTCAAGAGTACTGAATGCTGAAAGCAAGACTGAATAGGGTATGACCAAGGGTTTTTTCCCTGTTCCTCTTCCACTTGCAGCTTCCAGCATTTAAATGTCTTGACACCCCTCAGAAAATGCCAGCTTTTAGTTTTTACCCACTTTTTGACTATAGAAAAAAAGAGCAATTCTTAGTGCGAAGAACTGAGAAAGACCACATCAGATCAGTGTTTTTAACACTAACTATTCCTATTTAAAATCTCTGGGGTTATTTTACAAACAGTGCTAATATTGCATGACACTGTACGGCATGCTTAACAGGACCTCCTGGCACTCTGGTGAGAATTACTGTCCTATACGAGTTGACATCGATTCCACACCTTGTTTACCTTTTGGCTTAAATGTGATGAATGAGCATCTCCTTGTTTGTTCATGACACACTGCAGATGTATTATCCAAGATTTTTTTTTAAGGAGAAATTCATAAAAGTGCATCTTGGAAATCAAGAGTCAAAACCCAATAAACCAGTCCTGAATTAGTAATGAATGAAGTGAAAATTAACCTTACTATCCCAAATCTGAACAGCTTATCTACTTCATGTGAAGAACAAAGCCAGAATGCTTGCCAAGGCAGCAACGCCATTGAGCAACTGCTGAAATATGCAAAAGCAGCAAGTCAAAAGATTCCCTCTCTTGGATCCCAAGAGGGAAAAATGTATGGGGCCTAACAGAGGACACGTGAAGAGTGGCCCATGACAGAGAGAGATGGTGGAGCCTTGTCTGTACCCTAAAATGATATCCAGCGTTGCATGGAGAAGCAAGGTTCAGTGCTGCCTCATTGAAGACAGGACAATAAGTCTGCTTTATTTCTTAAGAATAAGGAAATACTGGGAGTGGGGAAGGGGAATGAATTCTAGACACAGTACTTACTGCTGAGTCTATCAACAATCTAATAACAGGGCTGGAGAATAATTGTTTGAAATCCTCTTTCGAATTTTTTTTCTGCTTGCTTTGCAATGGGAGCAAGGTTGACCAGCATCTCTCAAGAGATTTCTAGGTGCTTTAAATTTGCTTTTGTTAACTGGCATCCCTAACCTGCATGAAGAGAGGAGTGGATGATGTAAAAACATAGGACTTTCTTGAATCAGCTAGGTCTCAACGTCCAGAGTATCTAGAATCTGACTACCCAGCTCCTGATATGAGGACCAAGAAAAGCATTTAATATTAAATGACAAGAAAGAGGCCTTTTAAGAGAAGTTGGGGAGACAATGGTCTTTGTAAGCAAGATGCTTTCTGATCTCTATCCCTCCAAGGGTCTAGAGATGTAGAAGATGGGATGCTTTTTCCAGATGGGAGTCTACAATTGCCACTGGAGAAGAGCTCTTTGCTTCCACAAAGAATGAGAAGGAGACCCACTTTTGGAGGTTTTAGAGGGCAAATACCAGTGTCTCCAGCACAGCCATGGCAGACAATTGAAAGGGAAAGACTAGTAAGATTAGTTAAGGTTTATATGATGAATGTTACAGGTAAACTCACAGGCTCTTAAATCAGTGATCTTGGTCCGAGAGGGGTAAGCCATGTCCTGATTTCAGTGAACGGGTTTCAGATAAGGAAATTCCTCTCCTGGAAGGATGGGAAAAGGAAAGGAGTATTTCCTTCTGAAGTTGGTACTGATTTGTAGGGTGCTGTTCTTGGTATAAAAAATGTAGATGTTGAAGTGATGATATCAGAAAAGTAACAATGGATATAGATGCCAAAGTTGTTCTGGTCCTACTTGGGCCAAAAACTGACCCTGCATCACCAGTCTGAATATTACAAATAGGGTTTTCTGTTCAGTTCACAGGAAGAGACCAAAAGCAAGCTACTCTTTTTGCATGTCAGGCTTTCCTTTATCAAGAGGAATATAACCACTAACAAGGATCATGACTTGCCTGTTGTTCTGGTCTACCTTGCCTCCAAATGAAGTGGTCTGTACCAGCTTTCAGTGCTGGAGCAGCAGTCAGTGCCAAGCTGACTTTTGGCAGTCATGGGTAGCCTACGAATATAGTGTCGGAAGTCTAACCATTTACCAGAGCTGGCATTGAGTCACCTCCCAACTCTCAGGGGGACTGATTGATTGGGACTTGGAAAAATAAATCCTGTCTTGGAACCTAACATTATTATCCTGGATCCCAAGTGCTCTTCAGACTGCTCTTCTGAGATTATCTAGACTCTTGGCTAAAACTTCACTCACGCTTAAGACGAACTACCACAGGCACCTAAGAATAATAGGTGAAGCACACAATGTTACTTATAGGCTATTAAAAACTTTCAATTTTAAGGTTCTTATTAAAACACTAGCGCAAAAGCCCGTCAAAAATAGGCTACTTGTTATAGGGTACCATGTTTCTGTTATCCATTGTGTCATTACCAACTTGAGCTGTTCTGCCTGGTCTTCTATACATCAGGTATCCATCAACATTTCCAAGCGTCTCCTCTCTAAACTCCTTTGGATATTTCTTCAGACAGTGATGATTTTCCATGCATGGTGCATTTGGATTCAATCCTCCACACAGTCCATGAATCGTACATCGCATCACAATGATCTCTGCTCAACAGGCAATGCACTCTTGTACAAACAAATGTTTGTTTTAAAGTTCTGGTAAGGCTTGTTGTTTCGATTTGTCATCAAATCCTGCAAATACTCTGGAAACTGTCTTCTTGGAGGCAGAATCACTTTACTCTTATGACAACAACTCCGGAATTGACCAACTGATGGTCTTTCAGCTTGGAAGTTTAAAGAGTTATAAAACTGGCACAGCACATTCATCGATCCACAACAATGTTCTTTAATCTCATCTTCAGTGAATCTATTGTTGTCTACTCTTTCAGCCTGTCTTTTATTGCCTTTGCAAACCCTTTGCCTTTCCATTGCATCTCTTCTACAATGTCCTTTTTGCTCATCTGTTTCGCTTTGTCTTACTCTTGCCATTCTTTCTGCATTCAATTGTTGTCTATTCTCTGCTTCACCCATTGTCTCTGTGAATCCTTTGCCTTTCCATTGCATCTCTTTTACGATGTCCTTTTTGCTCATCTGTTTCGCTTTGTCTTACTCTTGCCATTCTCTCTGCATTCAATTGCCGTCTATTCTCTGCTTCACCTTGGTAAGGGTGTTATGGGTTAAAGTTAAAGTAAGTGAAATAAGTTTTGCTCGGATACCGAGAGTACACCATAACTAATTGAAATCTATCACTAAAAGTCCAGAAAAGTGAGCGCAAATATGGTTTTTCAAGCCTGACAGACAGAATGACAGACACAAATGAAGCAAAATATTACAGAGGACTAATTTTGTGAATGTATCATCATGTTGAAGCAAATCTGGAATAGTTAGGGAGTCTCGAGACAGCTGATTGGTTGGGTTATGTAAAGGTAGGAGAATATTTAAAAAAAAATGAAAAGGGGTTACCTATAAATATGTACCTAGCTAAATGATAACAAATAAAGACAGAAAACATGCAAGGGGTAATAAGATGTATCAAGCATGACAAAAAACAAGAGATTACTGTGGCTATGCAGTCCTACTTAACCAACAGAATTTGCCAAAATAAGTGCTCTGAAAGCCAACAGCTTAAACACTCTTTGTAGGCAAAACGGTGAAACACGCTCTCAATCCCAGAAGGCACAAATGGGAGGCCTAAATTCAAACTGGAGGTGGCAAGGGTCTGACTACAGTCTCAACCTCCTGTTCTCCAATTCAATCAAAAAAGAGAAGTTGTGATCACCTTCATTTATGGATCTAACCATCTGTGATAGGTTCAAAGTTATCTTTCTGGCCATGAAATCTCATAGCTGACAAGACAAGATGCCAACTTATACATCTGAAAGCAACAAGGACAAAAAGTCTAGACAGCTCAGCAAAAGGCTGACCAAAATTTTGGTCAGCTAAGATGAGATGCTGCCAAGCAGCCCATACACCACAGCAATTCTTCATTCTCTGAGACACCAAAAAAACCTTTCATGTTAGGTTAACTCCACCATCCTAAATTATCTTTTCTGGTGTCAAAAACTCAAACAATCTCCTACCTGACTGTCAAAACATCCAGCTCCCACCATCTCCTAAAAATTTTTACAGGAGTTATAAGTATTATCATTACAAAAATCTGCAGCAAATTCAAAATCTACTGGAAAGGATCTCCCTAAAGTCACAGTGAAACAAAGGGGTTTTTGCAGCCTGCTCATAGTATGTAGAGCCAATATTGTGGGCGTTTTATTGTGGCCCCACCCCACACTGTCGATTGGTGGAGGAGCCCCAGTAACCCTGCCCCTTGTTGCCAATTGGTGGAGGGAGCCTTCACTCAGTCTACATCACTACCGGTTTTTTCTGGTTGATTTCATGGGAAATCGTGGCCACTGCGGGATTTCCCAGCAATTGCAGACAAGGCTCTTTTTCACAGTTTCCATGAAATGCCGATTTAGGTAAGTTCCTAGCTACAGTAAAAGTTCTGTTAACCGGGATCTTACAAGCTAGCATGCTCAATTAACTGGCATGCCGGCTTGTAAGATAAAGTGAAACCAGAAGTGCCCACCGTGGCACTTCGGGTTTCTCCGAGCCCAGGGCAAAACAGCCTGCGCTGCCGAGCCCCGACAGCCTGTGGGCATAACAGGCTGTGCAGGGCTTGCCTCCCTGTCCCATGGGGCCCATGGAAGGGGCGGCGGGATGCCCCAGATGCAGAGGGAGTATCTGGAAAGAGATTATTTTCCTAAAATCCAAAAGGATTTGCTATTTGGTGTTGTAGGAATACATTGCCTTATTTTTACCTAAAGATAAAAAGTTTCTTGGAAACATGACTTCAAGCCAAATTGATGTTTCTATCTTAAACTTGTGTCAGGAGATGTAGTGACTCAGGAGGTGGGAACCCAGCTGAAATTGAACAAACTGCACTTGTTAGTGTTTACCTTCTATTAACTATTCTAATCACTGATAATCTTCCTGCGAGAACTGTCGGTATCAAACTGTCAGTAGCTGTACTGACTTTTCAAGCCACAGATAGTCTGATACAGGTGACAATAAGGTTCTGATGTCTTATCTACATATGCTAGCAGGCATTTTAGGAGTTTCCAACCTGAGAGAACCAAGAAGGTAGTTTGCCAACAAGTGCTTCTTTGATAGGAGTAGATGATAGGAGACACTGATTGGTCTACTCTGTGTAGTGGTGTTACCCAGTTATCACATCTAACCTGGAAGTTTCAATGTCTGTATGCACTTAAGAGTTTGTTAATTATATGCCAGTTTAATTCAGACAAGAAAGAGAAAATTGGTAAGATGGCCTAGAGGAGGGAGGGTGGCCACCATTTTTGATAACAAGCTTCGTTAGAGCCATAATCATCAACGTACCATGAAGTTGTAAAAAATGAAGTTAAAATTAAGTTATAACATATCTACAGTTCAATTTCACAAATAATTTTCTTAGTTGGATTACAACAGTAAATAATCAATATTGTAATTTAATTCATTATACTATTTTTCTGTTAAAACAAGACATTCATCTTTAAAAACATATTTGAACAAAACACGCAATTATCTGTTCTA
Source organism: Alligator sinensis (assembly GCF_000455745.1). NCBI lineage: Eukaryota > Metazoa > Chordata > Crocodylia > Alligatoridae > Alligator > Alligator sinensis. Next base: position 328,485 of record NW_005842964.1, on the reverse strand, counting down.
ATACCAGAATGTCTAATGAAAATCACTGTTCTAATATGTTATGCAATATATGAGTAGCCACTATTTAAAACTACTAATGGGAAAATACATCTGGCATATATTTCAGTCTGATATCCCATTCTGGCTTGGCTCCTTTTCCATGCTTAATGTCACCTGAATCTATCTGGAAAGAGACTGGGATCAAATCAGAGACAGTATTTTAACATTTCCTAAAGGTCATGACTTGTAGACACTCCCATATGGAATAAAGAACAAGGAAGTGAGGTATTTTTCTTTATTAAAAGTTTTTTTTGTTTTGTTTTGTTTTGGGTTTTTTTTTTGTTTTTTTTTTGTTTTTTTTTTTACATACAAGCAACACATTGGCTGGTTTCTCATTTATACAGCTGACTACTGGTAGGAGTGAAACTTACTGAGATAACAGCAATCAGAGATTGAAAGCTGATGTGCTTTCCCAACTTTCAATTCATTAATTAAAACTGCCTTTACTTTCTTTCTTTATGCCTGTTAAATTGAAAATCCTGACAAAACAAGTGGGAGAAAAAGCTCCCTTCACTCAACTGCAATCAAGTTGAAAAAGGCACAGCTCAATATTCAGCCTACTACAATATTATTTGGTGGAATGATTCTCCAAATACTTGAGAAAAACACATAGAAAAAATAATCCCTCTCATGAAAAAGTAAAAGTATAAAACTTTTTTGATAGCAATTAATCCTTGATCTGAGATTCTGCTCTGAAAAGTACTTCAAAAGCTGCAGGCTTGAACATATTTCACAGCTGACTGATTTCAGGTCAAATTTGTTCAATTTATTACTCATGGTTTTTCCAGGCCCTCACTCAAACCACACTAGAATCAGTATGAAACAGTGTTTGTTTATAAGCAGCCGGCCAGGCCTACATTCAACCAGGTTTATCTCAAACCAGTTTCAGCCATTTTCAAATTGGTTTATGCGCACTGAACCTCTGTTCTGTTACAGGTTTAAACCAGTTTCTGAACACTTAAACTGGTTTGTGTGTAATATCTGTCCCTAGCCCAAAGGTCATCTAGTTTAAACCCCTGCCTGAGGCAGGATAGTTCCTATCCAAACCATAATCTAAACTCTATATAAGACTACTATCATTCCTGACACAACACAGACCTAACACCCCAACCTGCCACAGCTACAGCAGGGGAATCACAGCAGCCAACATCCTGCTTCTATGAAATGTCAATATATGCTTAAAAGATCCCTGGTAGAGGTCCATGCCCCACCCCGCAGTCTGTACCAATCTGACCATGGGGTAAAGTTCCTTCCTGACCCCAAATAAGGCAATCAATATAACCCTGAGCAGAGGCAAGTCTCTAGCCAGGAACCTCTGCTTTTGCTCCCAGCAGAAGCTTGGCACCCAGCCAAAGTCCCCAAAGCACATAAGAATTCCCCTCCTTCCTATGTCTGCCTCCAGGGGGGGACTGGTCAGGGTGGAGGAATTCCCTCTGCCACTCCACCTATCTCTGTTGTTCTTACTGTCACTATTCCCAGATGAGCCCAGCCGCCATGCAGTCCAGTTGGAGCAACTTTGACACTTCCCTCACCCCCAGACAGTGGGGAAAACAGTAACAGTAGGCAGGAGGAGGGGAGGAGAGGAAGGGACATGCCTCTAGGCATGGAGGAAGAAGGGGGATATTCTTATGTGCTTTGAGGACTTAAAAAAAGTCCCCAGAGGTGCTCTCAGAGTGGACTATCCCCAACTGGTGGGTGTGCGTGGGAAGAAACTGGGAGCAGGGATACAGTCACCCTCACAGTGCCAGGGGCTGCTTCTGCACTCCTCATCCCCCTCTCCCCACTGCCTCTGCCAAGTCCTGAATCTGCCTCAGGTCATCACTACAGAGAAAGGGAATAGAATTTTACATTTTTCACTGAAGTTAAATGAAGTAATAACAGTACATGGAAACAGCCAAGTAGTAAGATGCCATTTTCACATGGACACTTTTCACAGACAATTCCATTTGTTTTATAAGGTAACTTAGTTGTGCATTTCTTCAATTTATGTTAATAAAAAGTTCTACTATCATTCACATTTCCTCAAAAAAAATTTCCAAACTTCAAAGTTCTTTAAAGGTTTATTTTTCTAAATTACTAAAACTTATTCATAATCTTTATTGTAAAGTAAATTTATATAATAATAAGCCCTTAACTTGATATCCTCAACTATGAAGAAAAAATCATTTTAGTTTACAAATAACTTGAACTGAAAACATCAATTTTTAAACAAACTGATTTGTAGGCAAGAAATATATTAAAATACCTTTAACCGCCAATTGTCTCCTACTTCAGTTTTGATTCTGTTTAACCAGTTCTCATCAAAATACGTTGGATCTCTGAAAACATAAAATGTTTAAAAACTGTTAATACCCATTTCAAATACTGAGAAGTAATTTCATACGAATGCTAATCAATGTTTTTTTTACGTGACTATGGATATCTGGGTATTACTGAGTATATAATCCAGCATCTTACTTAATTCTTTCTGCCAAATATTTGTACTCTGCTCATCACAGCATTATCCTATTGTGATCGGTAATGATTAATAACCACAACTTGTAAGGAAGTTGTAACTCTCCTAGGATGCAGTGAGCTAATCTATGTCCTCTCCAAAAAGCAGAAAACTTTCTTTCCAGTGTTTACAAACCCATTTGCTGATGCCTCAAATCATTATGTATAAATGCTCTTAAAGTACTATATTTAGCTTGCTGGGTTTTTGGTTGTAGCCGTGTTAGTCTAAGGACATAGGCAGGCAAGGTTCTTTGAGTAGATGTTGTATCTTTTATTAGACCAACTGATTAGTTGAGAAAAGGTTCTTGGCAAGCTTTCAGGTAAGTCACCTTTCTTCAGGCATGGGGAGTTTCTTCTTCAGGCATAAATAGCAGAGACTCCCCATGCCCGAAGAAGGGCGACTGTGTCCAAAAGCTTGCCAAGAATATTTAGCTTGCATGCTTGTAAATTTTTATTAATCAAATTAAACTTGTGTCAAATCCAAGCACATACATGCATTTTCAATTCTTGCTGCAGTTGCCAGGGGCTGACTGGAAAGTATTCTAGCTAAACACACAAATAATGAGATTGCACTGTATAGCAAACCCCCATGGGACTGGGAAGAAAATTCATTAAAATAGGGTTTTCACTATAATAGCACTAGTTAATTGTCTGCATCATAATGAAAAAAACCTCAACCATTCCTGCTATTGGGATTATTAAAAACAAGGGTTTTGTTATAAACAGGGTTCATTATAATGAGGTCATTCTGTAACTCCTTAAATTTCACCTAACATCCCCATTCTCATATTGTGGTTCATATTCTTTACTGAAAACCCAGGTCAGCTATTACCCCGCCTAGCCTAAAAAAAAAAAGAAAAAAAAAAAGGGGGCATTGTACAAATATTTCCCTTGTTAGTCCTGCCAAACCTTGAAGGGTAACTATAAAACAGTTAAAGATTTTTCAACTTCTGCTCTGAGGCACCCAAAATAGATTATTTTGAGAGGACACGGTGTGACTTTGAATATGCTGTTACATTTTCTATATGCTTTATTTTCTCACATACAACATACACTGGAATATACTATACGTCTCGTTTTTTAAAGGAAGAATGTAGAAAAAAGATTTTTGCAGTTATGGCCGCACATAGTAGAGACAGAGGCTATTCTTCAGCTGGCTCTCTCTCTTTGTCCTGCTTAAATAAAACTGAAACCCTAGCTGCTGCTGAAAGACTGGTTTCTCTGGGTGGATCTATGATTCTGAACAGAGAAAGTTTCCAGGGCTGTAAAGCAGGACGAGAGAGAACAGAAGCAGTAAGAAGACAGCAAACTTGCCCTAAGAAAGGTAAGGCTTGATTAGTGGAACATCAAGACCATTACAAGGAAATTTTTGTTAACACCTGTATTATGAAGAATAATGAGCCATTAAGTTAGCTGACTCTCTTAGCTATCTGAATAGTAATGTCAGAGCTGTTGCATGATGGAGCAGATATCAAGCCAGGATTCTTCTATCCTGAGCAGAAAATCAGCTTCCCCACATAATGCACACAATCTGATTTGGGGGGTTGATTCTTTGGGGTAATGGCACACGTGCATGTGAGAAAATATACTGTCTTCATACAGACATATTAGGACTTTCTCTGCAGATTTCAGGGACTACATATATTAAAGGAGAATGTTCCTTACTAGTTACTATCCAAAATCATACTTCAAAAATCTAATGGATACAAAAAATCATGGACTAAATAGAGACATTGGATTTATGGAACAATATAACCTGCCTGCCATCTGATAACCCCAGGTAACCTTTCTTTTTTCCCAGATGCATTTTATCACCTGTCGACATTCCCCTCTTCTGTTGTTTTCTCCCCCACCAACCTGCCTCATGCCTATTAACTCCTATCCCCTCTGATCTTCCCTGCCATGCATTTGCATTTTCACAGACCTGTATTTTGCATACTGGCTTAAGCTTCTATTTGGACCCTAGAGAAAAGATGAGCAGACTCTTCCTATGCCTGACAAAAGGTGCCTGTGCCTGAAAGCTTGCAAAGAACAATTTTGCTAACTATTGAGTTGGTTTAATAAAAGATACTACATTTACCCAAATAACCTTGTCTACCTATGTCCTTAGACCAGCACTGCTACAACCAATGCCACCAAAGTAATTTTTAATTCAATAAAACAGAACTTTAAACAGAGTTACGCTCCTATTTTTAAAAACAATGGAGCTAAAAACAATAACTGTCAGTTCTGGTAAGAAGCATGTAAAAGATTCCAGATCACACTTTTCCCCCTCTGCTGTATGGAGGCGTCTAGACTAGCAGGGGCTGGAACTTCTCCTAGAACCCATACACACATAACTTGATCCAACCCTTAGCATGAAGCAGGAAGCTAAGCTCAATGAAGCAGAGAAAATACAAGAGTTAGTAATTAAGGGGCACCTTCCCTTCTTAAGACATTTCTATGTTCCATGAAGCCATGCAAAAATATCAGAGCTAACTCAGGTACTGGAAACAGTACAGCCATGTTAGTGTCGGGTTCTCCCTGGGATAATTAGTCCTGCCAAGCAGCTGTGTAGATCAGGGTTGTCCAATTCATGGCCCTCAAGGGTTTAATTTGCATTCCCCAGTCTCTCTCCCAGCTATCACTCCCCTCCCCCACTACTACTCTCACTGCAGCAGCAGCCAGGGGCTCCAGGCTCTTCCTCCCTCCGTCTTTCAGGGAATGAGGCGACATGGTACAGCCAGTGCAACTGAGGAAGCCCGCAGCCTGGGAGCTGGGGTACCTGTGCAGTGCAGTACAGCAAGGGAACACCTGTGCTGGTTGTGGCCTATGCAATCTTTGGCCTCCAGCTACTTAGCTGGGCAGCCCTGGCACAGATTAATTCCTGGAGGAGTTTCATATTATTATGACTACAGTATACTCCTTCTAGTACATGAAACCTAGAAGGTTTGGAGCTAGCTAGGCATCTCTGCATGACACTGTGTTGTACCATGTAAAAACCACCTTAGTATTAAAAGACTGCCCCAGCTTAATAAAAAAAAAGGCATCCTGCTGTGAGTGCTCCCGTATTTTAGATGAAAAATAAAACCACAAAGCAAGCACTGGAAGTCAGAAAACTGATACTTTATTTACAGCTTTACTCCTTCAGGACATAGTGTTCTAATCAGTACCTAGACTGGTCTTAGACTATTAACTTATCTGTTGTGCAGTTAAACAACTGCTGTATTCTGGCCTGAGATAGCTGAAGTGGACCTCATATCCTGCATAACAAGATATAAGGTTCTTATTAAAGTCTGAAATCCTGTGGGGAAGATGTTCAATCAATGGATCTGATGCACTAATATGCTATGTGATGCAAATGAAAAGTCAACCCCATATTACTGGCCAACCGAGAAGTCAGTCTTTGATCTATGAGAGAAGAGAGAGAGAGAGAGAGAGAGAGAGAGTGTGTCTCGGTGTTACTACTGAAACTCTAGCTCCCACTTATTTCCCCATAATGCCCTCCCTCATAGTCTTTGTGAACGAGACAGAGCATCGCTAATGGCAGTGTATTAATTCAGACAGATTCTAGTTGTCATTTAAAAACATTCCAGCACAGAGTATGTGTTGAAGGCTGATTAAGTCTGCTGGAAAGAAATGCCACCTACAACTATGTAGCTGGAATAACAGTTTTAATTATTAGCAGATCTAATGACTCCAGATTACTCTTTTAAAGACACAGTTCAGCCCCATGACAGCCTGTGCAGCACTGTTGACATGATGTACAAAAGAACAGAACAGCAAATACAACATCCCTGATAATGTTTCACCTAGTTTTGCTGACAGAAGTTTCTAAGCATGTGAAATGGACTTTGTCTAAATAGATGTCAAATGACCTCTTGCCCTTTGTAAGTGGGTAAAAATCTAGAAAGGAAGCTTGGCTCCTCTCTTGACAAAGTTAACTGTGGAATAGTAAACCTAGTTCAAAACAAGTGGTGCTTAGAAGATTTCTATTCATTTTCTACATTGAAACAAATTTGCCTAAATCTGAAGATTAGTGAGAAAACAGCTGGACAACTGTAGCAACATCAGGTCTGCTCCAGTTTCAGGCCTAGAACTTCAGGGACTCACTGATATTTTTGGATGGTCTGCTGGCAACAGATCATGGACGGGTGTGTAGTATGACATTCTATCTTGCAGCAGATGAGGTAACCATTAAATGTTGGCTCATGAGAATGATTTATGTGGATGTGAATGCCTCTCTCTGCCTTGCTGTCAAGAAAGAACCATAGGATATCCCCGGGGTCTACCACAGGGTTTGCATTTTATGACCCCAGTTATAGGAGGCCATTTAACAGAAATCTGCCATTTTAAGGCTGCTCTGTCATCACTATATTGATACCTAATTTTATATTTTCATTTGAGGCGGTTGGTTTGAAACAAGACAGACAAGAATGAAGTAGCAGCCATGAGGGGCAGAAACATAATGCATGTTCATTATTCAACAAGTGCCAGTGAAAAGGTGCAAAATCTTGAGGTCAACCTCATCTGAATTGAGCACTGGGCCTACAATCGCACAGTAGACAAGAATAACCATCAGTTAATACTTTTCCTTGGTTACCATAGTACCAAGGGTGATATGAACACCTAGACAACTGCGTGCATTGAGTTGGTAAAATTCGTAAGTAGGGACCTACTTACCTTGGGGAGAGGCAAAGCCATTTTCATAGCTTGCTCATAGCACAAAGGGTCAATTTTGCAGGCATTTCCCAGCAGCTCCACCCCTTGCCACTGATTAGCAGAGGGGCACTGCCATCCCTGCAGACAGTCAGTAAGTCTCATGCACACGACAGTGGCTGCAGGGATCATCCTATTATCTAAGTATCACTCTAAGGTTTGGGAGATTGTAAAACAGTATGTTTAGAACAACACACTGAACAACACACATTTTTTCTTTTGGATTGATTTTGCAGGAAATCACGGCCGATGGAATATTTCCTGGCAATCGCGAATATTGCCATTTTTCATTAAAACTGTGAATTAGGTAGGCCCCTATTCATAAGATACCTTTACCTGGCATCCAGATGGCTCTTCTCACTATATGATTAGCCCTAACATATCCTATATTTCAGGGGGCAGAATTCATAAATGCAGGTACCATCGTCCAACAGCTCCCATTTGTATCTGCTCCTAAAGAGCATGTAGCTTCTAGCAGAGGCTGCAAGCACTACAAGATTCAAAGACATTCACGGTCAGGGGAGTGCAAATGATGAGTGTCTACAGCACCCTCCACTATTAGGTAACTATAGCAGCAATAGTTATCGGTGTTCCCGTAACAGAAAATACTGTGTCAACTGTTGTGGAAGCAGGAGCTATCTGAGGGCTCTACCATACCACCAGAGTTTAAAACAAAACTGCATCTGCCCTCCTGTGGAAATATTAGATCTGGGCTGTCTAACAGGCAGCCTGCATGCAGCCCCCAAAGAGTTAGCACGTGGCCCATCCAGCTGCCCCTCCCCAACCCCACCATAGATCCTGCCACAGCTGCCAGGTTCTTCTAGCTCCCCCTCCCTCTTACTTCCTGCCCTTGTTCTAGGGGGAAGGGGACAGTGCAGCAGGAGAGGGCTACAGTGCCCAAGCCAGGGGGAGGGGAGGAAGGGGGGAGAAAGGGCCAGGCTGCTTGCACTGCATGTGACAAAAGGAAAGAATGGGGCTGCCTGCACTGGGGGAGGGGAGGGGAGAGAGGGGCAAGGCAGACTGCCAGCATGGCATATATAGCTGGGGGAGGCAAGAAATGGGGGAAGCCAGGCTGCCTATGCTGCTGTGCACAGGAAGGTGGATGGGGGCATGCTGGGTTGCCCATGCTGTGAGGGAGAGGTTTCCATGGCGGCAACCAACCCCCAGGTCTGTGGACTGTGCCTCCTAGGACTGCAGCCCACATGGAAGTTTCTGGAGTAGGACTAGGCCCCAGAGGCAGCCATGACACCCCCTGATGGCCATCTGACTTGTGCCTGGCTTGAGCTCTAAGACAGCTCTCCCTTGACTATCTTCCTGCCATGCCTTGTTCTTACTAAAGATTAGGCAAGGGAGGCTGCCCTTGGGCCTTGCAGCGAACCTTACTCTGTTCAAGTTGCCAGCTGGTCCATCTTGGACCCCACTAGTCTACTCAGTAATCAAGATAAGTGGGCCCACTTGGCCTATGTCCCTTCAGGGCACTGTAGCTTTAAGAACGAAAATGAGCGGGTTTATCCGACCCTACACCACACCCCAAGCCTGGCAGATGTCATTGCTCTCTGGTGTCCCCTTTCTAAGCTCTCAGACCACTTGGTCTCTCACTCAGCCCCTCAGGGTCACCCAGCCCTCTCTCTCTGGGCTTTTGAACCCTCGGGGTCACCCAGCCCTCCCCCTGGGCTTATGGACCTTGTGGTCCCATTCTCTGGGCTGCCGCCGCGGGTCTTCCTAAGCAGCCTCTCTCTCTCTCTCTCTCTCTCTCTCTCTCTCTCGCAGCCCCACTCTGGACTACTGGCTTGCTGAGTAGGCCTTGGGCCTGCCTCCAGCAGGGCTAAAGGCTTGCAACTTGAACAAGACTACCAATGTAAAATAAAGGCCACTTGCCTCCATAAAACCATTCCCTCTCTGCCCCAGGTAGTATTTCCTTGTTCCCTGCTCCGCAGAGTGGCTTACCCTAATTCCTGGGTCATTCGGGAGGCCTTGCTGCCCTGAGCTCCACTCCTTGTGGCTCTCAGGGCTACACTGCCCGACCGGTTCAGGCTCCGGGCTTACATGGCAAAGCCCAGAACCTCTTCCAGCAGGTCAGTCTCTAATCAGCCCTCCACACCACCTGGAAGCTGCCTGTCAGGCAGTTTCTCCTCCTAAAGTGACAGGTGCACTAAGTATCCTGCCACAGCTCCTACATGTCCAGCAGTTGAACAGCCTTGTGCTGGATCATTTGAACACTGACAGCATTAATGCAGTCCTTCCAAACCAAGTAGAAAATCCTTTCAGGTCAAAGCCTTCACTGACTTTTGTGTCCAACCTACGTCAGAAGTACAGAGAAGCTTTCCAGGTACTCTACACATAACTATTTGCTCACAGGTATGACACCAAAGAAGTCTCACAGCTGCCCTTAGGGGACATGAGCCAACAATGTTCAGAACATTTCTCAATGCCCAGGAGGAAGTGGTCCAAGAAATCGAGAGTAGGAGCAGAGCTTGTCCCCCAGACAGTTTAGGAGAGATATCTTTTATAATGTGAAATTTGGAAGCCCATTATTTAAGTAAATAAGCCAAGGAGGCTGGCTAAGAACCAGACATCCATGGTATCAGCTGTGCTCAAAAAGAAATCACATTTGCAGAATCAGGTGCCTCAGAATCCTGGGAAGGATGATCTGATATGTCCTATTTATAGACCAGTGGAATAAGAATTTTGGACTGGATAAATAACTATTTTGATCACAAACTGAAGCATGGACCAAAAAGATTTACTCCAGAAAATTTCAAAATCTTTTTTGCCTTTGAGGTGAGAATGACAGCTACTCTAAACTGTGTGAGCAGCTTATTGATCCTCTCAGAAGCTATAATTCAAGCATGAAATAGTATCTTTATAGATGATTTTACATCTTAGCTATATCCTTTGTATTCTTTCCACTTTGTCTGAATCCAGTTTTTCCTTCACTTTAGTGAGCACTCCTGTAAATGGCATGCACCAAAATCAACAACAGCATCCTTCAAGGAATGCTGAGTATGTAGTACATACATCAAATGGCTTGTGACTGTTGTCCAATCATGATGGCACAATACAGTGCTTCAGAGAAGTTCTTAAAGAACCCCCCACAACTGTTACCAAATATGAAATTCAGGAATTACAGGCAGCTTGTATTGTTTGCTAAGGTCTTGGCTATTTGTTGGGTGAGGTGCGGCAGTAGAAGAGATAACTGAAAATATAAGATGGAACTGGGATGCATCAGTGGAGCCTATAGAGAAGGGGAAAACATGAAGCCACATACTAAAATCTCCAACTTAAATGGGAGGAAAAACTTCAAATCTGTTATATCTCTCCTTCTCCCCCTGCTCTCCCCCCTCAAGTATACTGAACTGGAGGTGGGGAGACAGAGACATCAGAGCTGAGAAAGATCTATGAAGGACCAAAGAAAAAAGTTATTTTTCCATCCAGTAAACTATGGTGTTTCCAGCTGCTGGAGGCAGAAAAAAGCAAGCATCTTTAGCCAGATGATCCACTATGTATTCAAGCCAAGAGCACTTTGCTTCATCTCCAACATTTATGACACAGGATCCTAGACTGGTAAGAATTACCAAAAGATCTGGATGGCATACAAAAGATATCAAGACAGCTGCAAGAGATCCAGACAGCTGTATGGATTTGCATTTAAAAAGTTACATTGGAATCAGCAAAGCAATATTCATGTTCCAAGGTAAGTGCCATTTTTACCCCTGTACATCCAAAAAGTTAGTAGCTTTAAAGAACCTGATCAGCTAAAAGGCCACAAACAAACATTCACTTCTCACAGTGGAACTTTGAGATATTTCTTGTGATGGAAACTGTTTTCAGGAAAGAGAGCAGTATAGGCATTCAGCCCATTCCCCAAACCAGGCAGTCCTCAATCCGGTCCAGGAGGGGAGGGAAGTACTGAGGCAAAGCGCCCAACCTTTTCTAAACGCAGTAGTTCCTCATCTGGGGAAAAAGTGGGGAGCATTACCCCACGATTCCCAACCCATCCTAGACCAAACTGCAGGAGAGTGTACAGGTGTTCATTCTTGTGAGAATTTTGCTCGCAAGAAAGATCTTTCAGTGTCAATGTTTCTTTGTATGTTCCTGATTTCTACTGGGAGAGGAGCAGTTCTCCCCCATAAAAACAACACCTGTACATGGTCAAAGTATCATTTGCATCTCGAATTTCAAAAGGTGCCAATTTTAGGATTAAAAGACAAATGTATTCTTGAGGAATACATTTGTCAGAGTTTGCAATCTGTATATCTGTTGGTAAAATACTTTTGCTCACTCACAACAAAATTGTCACATTTTAATGGGCATTGGTGAAAATTTCCAGAAGTCACTAGTATGCTGAAATGTCTTAAACAAATTCTTTTTCTTTTTACAACCTTAATCTTTAAGTGGCCTTATCCTCAAGAAGATCTTTGTTATATAACTTGCTTCTTTTACTGATATTGTTCTTACTGTAAATTTAAGACAATGCCCTTATCTGCCACGGAATGAAAGTTTATCTTCTTTCTGTAATACCTTTGTTTGATATGACCAGAACTTTAAGGATAAAGTAAGACAGGCATACAGAAACCCATTTTTGGACCTTTAATACTTTTATACTTGCATCTCAAAAAGAAGCTGGGAACTTTACAACTCATTTGACAGAACCACAGAACCACAGAAAAGTAGGGCTAGGAGAAACCCATAGAGGTCATGTACTTCAGCCCCCTGCTTGAAACAGATCATCCCAATGCAATCCAAACTACCACATAGAAATCCTTGCCTAACCTATTCCTAAAACTACACAATCAACCCTGCCATACTACTACAAGGTATATGGCCCAAAGACATCAAAAGCACTCAAACCTGCCACAGGTAAAGCAGGGGAACAAAGGCTGTCAGTGTCCCAGCACTGCAGAGGTTGTTAAAACCAGTCAAACAGAAGACATCCTAATCAGCAAGCCATGTACCTAAATTCTTATTTGTTTAGGATCTATTTGTTCTGATTACCTGTCTGCTCAATGAACTCAAATTCTCAGAATAAGTTTCACATGTTGAGCACCATGTCAGTGAAAATATGACTGACAGAATAGTGATGCATGTCTAATGGACACAGAAAAGTGCAAGGCATCTGGATTCCTGAGGTACAATAACTCTGCCACTGATTTGCTGAGTAGGCTTCTGCACATTGATTAATATCTCTACACCTGGGTAAACTGAAGTGCAAAGTGGATTTAATACTTCCAAGTTCATGAGGGAAGGGGTAGTTATAATTAATTTCTTAAACCCGAGATAAAGACTGTAAGTGTATAAAATTTCATTAATGCATGTTTCTTTGAGCAACACGGTCATGCCCCTTCCCAGCCTACTGCACATAAAAGACTGATGTTTTATTGTCTTTATGAAGAAAATGAGTGCTTTCCTACTATGAAATCTTAGGGCTCCCTACTGTTCAAAAGGAATGCAAATTTCTTACAGTGCAGATGACTATTTCCCTGCTCCACAAGATTCTCATCATAGACTGATATCCCATGATTTTTTCCTCTCTGCCATCTGCCCTAATAAATACCTGATGAAGCCTTTCCACCAGAGTGGAGGTTGACGAATATAGGTGAGCAGACACCAGTGCAATGAGTGTTCTGAATGTGACAAGCTTCAATGGGAAGAAATGCCAGGTTTATTCTCACATGACACCATGCCAACATCAAGGCTACCAATATGCAAAATCAGCATTCCCAATACTCTCTCTCATCTAGACCCGTTTCCTTGGCTGCAGCTTGGTTTCCCATAAAAAAGCTTCTCTTTGAAAATCTAGTATCCATATAACTTGAATTTTCTTCTGGTTTAATAACTGCTTTTTTCCAATACTGTTTTAAAAATGGATGAACTCTTCTTGACAAAGTTTTTTATGCTGTCTAGAACCAAATTTAATGTTTTCCGTCTCCAGTGCAAGAAAGTGACACTCTTAGATCACAGTAAAAGCACCTGTGGCAAAAACAACCTACACACTTGGGTATAGGACCACAGTACTAGAGAAAGTTAAGTTGAGCAACCTTCAGAAATATCGGATAGCATGGTTCTGAAGGATAATATAGCTTAACTTTCTCAAACAGACTGATCTGAAGAAAGAGGCTTATGTCACTTGACTGATTCTAAGTATACGTTCCAAATTTGTGTTTTTAAGATGGACTTATTGAGGGATTCTAACCTCAAACCCTTGATCCTTCAGATTTTCTTATGAGTTTCATAGATTTATAGATTGTAAGGCTGGAAGGGACCTCAGAAGATCATTGGGTCCAGCCACCTGCACCAGACAGGAAAGACAACTCGGGTCAGGTGACCCCAGCAAGGTGACTGTCCAGTCTCCTCCTGAAGTTATCAAGATGGTCTGAACGAGCTAAAAGGCAGCACATCTTTATCCTAAGTTCTATAGCCCTTATATGTAGTAAATGATCTACTACTTCTAATTTTCCCTTTACTGAATTCAAGGATGCTGTTGGAGTGTTCAAAGCTTTGTTTTAACTTTACTGAACTCTTCTAAATGACTGCTAGCACCCACCTGTCTGCTGTCATGCATTTCTACTTCTCCAACAGTTTCCCCCCACAATTAGCTGATTTTCTTGGGAAAGGAGTGGGAGTCATGATGCTGTTCGAGAAGGAATGGCAGACTAGAGAAGACAGCCCTGGACTTCCCTCCTTTGCTTGAACAGTCCCACCTACCTCTTGATTAAGAGTACTTTCTGTGGCACCTGTTTGAATTGAAGGAGCAAAAGGAGAACTTAACTGGCTGTTTTGATTTTTTTGTCTGTTTGTTTAAATTGCTGATAGGAATTACTTTCCTTTGCATGCCCCAAAACAGCTCTTTCAAATGGCTCCCAATCAGCTTATCACCTGGTTCAGATATGGTAAAAAGGTGTTTGGCTCATGTGCCAAGGTTTCATGCTCTGAGGCACAAGCAACACCTGGCTAACATAATACAAATAACTGAAAGAATCCACTAAGGCAGCCAACACTATAAATAAAAAAACATGCAAATATAATTATCTTTCACCAATATAATTATCTTTCACCAAACAAAAAGCATATCTGATCGGTGGTATGAAAAAAAAAATCAAGATCAGCCTGTCATTACAACTCTTTTGTTCCAAAATATTTCTTAGAATGAACGGTTTACTGTAAAATTAACACTAATATATCAATATCTACAAATTTGACATCTACCATATTTGCACAATAAAGTACAATTAGCAACTGTTAAGAGAGCCAAACCTGACTGAGTTTGTCACAAATTATTTTACCAGGCTTGGCAAAAGAAGTTGCAGTTGCTTTGCTGATCTTCATTACAAGTCACTGGTGTCGTGAATCAGAGCAGCCGCCGGCAGCCGCCTGA
>NW_005842964.1:292586-313799 GCF_000455745.1 Alligator sinensis | reverse complement strand
CGAGATAATGACGGACGTGGCGCCGAAAACGGACGGTCGCGCTTGCAAGACTTTTTTACGTCAATATTTTACGCTGACGGGGCAATTGATTAGGAATTGATCACTTTCCCAATTTTCTGGTGACAAGCACAGGTGTTTCCTGTGAGATCCCCAGAGCTCTCCGCCTTGGGCGGAAACCGTTAAACTATTTATAGGCAGAGGTGTTTTACAGGAATATCCAATGGTGAACCGTTATATGGAATCTTTAATTTTTGGCAGGTGGCAGCTCTTTGTCTCCTCAAGTTACAAGGTAGTGGGTTAGGTTTCTCTACCTGTTACGTGTGTGCTACGTGTGAGGAGCTTACGCTTATCTTTGACCAATTATATATAGTTTCCCCTAGCATTTTATTTCAGCTGACCAATTATCTACAGTACTCCGGCTGCATTTTGTTTCAAGGAATTTTGGCAGGGATGTCTTTTAACCCTTAATCATCAAAATGAGGATGATTTGAATGGTATCTCTTGCTCAGTGGCATGGGCACAATTTAATTGGGTTGTGACAACTGGGTGCATAAGTAAAGCAAATTCAAGCTACGATTCATTAAAAAAACTGGACAAAGTGACATGTAACATGCAAGTAACTAAAGCAATGTTCCACAGCTACTACAGGAACACAAGTTGTATGTTGTATGCTTTTCACTTAAGACCCACCTATTAAAGAGATTTCTTAAATCACTTAGAAACAAAATACTGTATTTTTCATATACAACAGTTGCCTTCAAAAAAATTAGCAGCCCCAAAATTGGGGTGAATATATTAAGCAGGGAAACTGATTTTCTGCCTGGGATAGAAGCCCCCTGGTTTGATTTCCGATCGACAGTGCAGCAGCTGTTGCTTTACTATTTAGGCAGCTGAGGGAGTCAGTTGACTTTGTTCTTCATTGTACATGCATTAACAACAGTCTCTCCCATTTTAATGGTATTGATGTTTCAACCAATCAAGTTAAGCTGTCTTAGGGCAATTTTGCTATCTGACAGCTGCTCCTGTCTTTCTCCTCATATTTCACAGCCCTGGAGACTCTTTTAGCTTCTTTAAAAACCATGGATCCAACCATGAAGACCACTTTTCGGCAAGATCTAGGGCTTCAGTTTTAGTTAAGCAGGAAAAGGAGCGTGAACCTGCTGAAGATTAGCCTGTGTCCCTGCTCTGTGCAGCCATAACTCTAGAAAAATCTTTATGCTTAATTCCACCTTTCAAAAACAAGTTACATATTAAATTCCAGGGCATGTTGTATGCGAGCAAATATGGTACCAGGCTAGGCTTTCCTACTCACTTTTGTAGGCAGCGCTCTACAATCTAAGTCCTAGCAAAAGGTTAAAAATACAATCAGTAAAATGAATGACATCTCCCCCTCCACTGTCATTCATATTTATTTGATATATACTAATCTATTCTTATCATCTCTATTTTTAACAGTGTTCAAAAAAGTTAGGCAAAAACAGGTTAGCCAACCAGTGGATTTAGAAAATAGTCTTATATACTGCTGATTGATCACAATGTCAACAGTACAATATTATCTAAAGAAACTGCATAATAGCCAGACAGGTTAATTTACCTCTATGGAGTCCTCTTCTTGAATGTTGAAAGCAGGAATTAAGGATAATTAAAACTAAAAATCTTTACTTTACAGCGTTCTCTGAGATGACATATTCTCTGTATTTATCTTCCCACTGTCACCTCCTACTTCAACAAGTGAGAAGGGAAAGGAAGTTCCTTTAAGATTATTGCATTTTCTAGATTACAGTGTTTTCCTTTTGTTAAAGACCCGTAACCCTGACACATTTAAATTTCATGATACAGAAAAAAAAAGGAATGAAGGTGCTTGTTTGTGTGTGGTAGGTCAAATTTTAATTTTCATGTTCTTTGTATTGTCTTTAGTGTCTCCTCTAACCAGAGAATGGAAGTCTGCAGCATTAAGACCTTCTTAGAATTTCTAGGGAACAAGGACATATTTCATAGATTTCATAGACATTAGGGCTGGAAGGGACCTTGCGAGATCATCGGGACCAGCCCCCTGCCCAAAGAGCAGGAAGTCAGCTAGGGTAAGATGACCCCAGCAAGATAAGCATCCAGGCGTTTCTTGAAGGCATCCAAAGTAGGTGCTTGTGCCACTTCTGAAGGGAGTCTATTCCAGACTCTGCAGACTAGGATAGTAAAGAAGGTTTTCCTTATGCCTAGTCTAAAACAGTCTTCCAGCAGTTTGTGACTGTTAGGACCCTGTCTTCCCTTGAGGTGCCCTGGTGAACAGACATTCTCCCAGTTCCTGATGCACACCCAACCCTTATATACTTGTAAGCTGCCACCAAGTCCACCCTGAGCCTAGTCTTCTCCAGGCTGAAGAGTCCTATGCCTCTCAGCCTCTCCTCATAAGGCCTGTTCTCTTGACCTCTAATCATGCACGTGTTATTTCCTGTATTCTGTGCCATCAGGCTTATATTCTTTGGTTCTTAATTCTGATCCTACATATTGCAAGTCTTCTGAAACTTTTTAAAAGCATTCTTGTCAAAAAAACAAAGTGTCAGTTTCCTTCCTCTTTATCCTGTCCCATAGACAGGCAAAGTCCCTTTACCCATGTGGAACAATGGAATATTAATTCTAATTTTGTAACCTTTGTTTTAGAGCACAGGTGTCATTTGGCCTCTGTAGGGCTCCTGGAAATCCTTGAAATATAGAGGTGGGTCCCACTGCTAAATTCTAGGGTATGGAGCCCTGTTAGGGATGCATTTCAGCAGTGGCAGTGTAAGAGACTGTCATATTCATTCCTGTAGCAACATGAGCCATCAGCCCCACACCTAGAGGTGGGTCCGGACCTAGCCAACAAGGAGCCCCATGGTCCAAATCTGGCCAGGGGTGGGTGGGACCAAGCGAGTTGGACAGCCCTCTTTTGGGGGATCTGGGTAGAGAACATTTTTGTTCAGCTATTAATTCACTTATATCCAGTATCCTCTTTGTTATAAAAGGAATACATTTAGTCTCTAGACTCTATAATTCTATAGGATCCAACACAGTGAAGCAGAGATCCATGAGAAAGTACCTCTTCAGTTGCTGTGACAAAGTATAATAGCCTGCTGTGTCTTTATGGAGGCAGATAGTTTTGGCTACATGTTAAATACATTTCAGGTATTTGCCCCGTTTCGGAAGAAAAGCAGAACTCTCTTTACCAGGGATAGAGATATATGATACACTTGAAAATAAGCATTTAAAAGAGATTATTCCGTATTTTTTAAAGTTGTGTTCGTTACAAAGACCCCATCTATACGTTATATTTAGGCAGCAATTAACGCATTAAATGCAGCATAAATTACAAAGGTGTTACATGTGCACCCAAATGAAGGCACCATAAAATAGGAAATGACCCATAAAAATGTGCTACATATAATTCATACATGTAATGCTGAACATTTTTATGGCTGACTTGTATGGAGCTTTAAATTTACTGGGTAGCTGGGAATGACAATCAGATGACTGTCAACCCCACCTGAAGCTTCTCCCACCAGGGACTTTTAACTTGCAACCAGGCAGTTCTAGTCACTGCTGCTGGGCATGGGGTTTAAAAGTTCCAACAGCCCAGCCACAGCTGACCAATGTGGGATTTTGACAAACAACTGATTGTCAGCCCTGGCTGGACTGCCCTGGGTCTTGAATGGGATGCAGAGCTGTCCAGGCCAGGCAAACAATTAGCTGATTGTCAGCTCTGGCCTCAGGACTCGAACTGGCCTTGGTGTGGTTCAAGGCCCAGCTGACAATTAGCTGTTAGCCCCACACTGCACCAGGGCCAGTTCAGCCCCCAGTGCAGTACCAGGGAATAAGCTAACAATCAGCTGATTGTTAACCGGACTCTGGATCTGTGAGCACTCAGCTTTTAATTTGCTGCTGCAGGGGGAGCCTGGAATTAGGATCCCGGGCTCCTCCTGCACTGACAAGTAGAAAGAGCACAATCAGGATCTGATCTCCAATCCCAACAACTGTGCTTCCTACTGTGCATGTGGTACGGCAGGGGGCACAACTGTTGGACTGGGGATTAGATCTTAAATGAACACAGTCCAGAATCCAAAAAAATTTCAAGCTATCAGTTACATATACCAACTTGGTGGTGACTGGTCTGCACCATGGGTGTTGGAGACGGTGGGAGTTGGGCTGGCTGCAGTAGTAGTTGCTATTCAGGCACTCCCCGCAAGTGGGCACCTGGGACTGAAGCCCTTATCACCCAACCCTTGCTAATACTACTGTACATAGACTCTTTTAAAAAACCCCTACATTTACTGCTAAGCTACATTGGAACATCAGTGTATTGCACCTTATACCCTATTTGGCTCTGAAATCTTCACCAAAATGCATGACAATGCATAATTATGGAAGTTTTCCTTCTTTTTAATATTTTTAGAATTTACATCCTTGAATAATATTAGATTGTCTCAGTTTCTAATAGTTCTGTTCTGTTTATCATAGTACATGAATTAAGTTTCCGCATATGACCTTGCCAGTTTGACTCAGCCATGATCTGTAGAGTGACTGTGGAGGATGAGAGCATTTTTGAAGTCTGTTTAGTATTTGAACTTTCCCACTGACATTACTAAAAAGAATGTTAATGCAGCAAGTTATTATATGTAACTTACTTACAGCAACCTCAAGATTTATCACCACCACAACTTGCAACATATCATGTGTGGACATTAACTTTGATCAAATCTCATTTATAGACTATTTCTCACTACTATATTACTTATATTGAAATCAAACTATTTTGCACATCTTAAAAACATATTTCCATTCTAAAATAAAAGGAGCAGCCAGGTGACAAAACTCAGCTAAGCAAATACAGTCCTCCATTCTGAATTAAGGAAACATATTATATTTAGATGAATTAGGCACATTTCTAAGGTATCTATTCTGCATGCCAAAAATAAATAGATAAGCAAGTAAACAAAGAAAGATGTTTTCTTACATTTTCTGAAGCACCTGGGCCATCACAACCCCATTCGTTAAATCTTCCACAGTCTGGCATGGTGCCTCAACATTAAAAGTCTGGATCTGAAGGGAACAAAAACAAATGGAATTATCTGATTCTGTCTAGTGTTTTTTAATAGAACCACCATTTTCAAAAGTAACAGTTGTTACCAAGCAACAGTAAATGGTACAAAGAGACAACACAATGGCATACAAAATTTAATGGAAGAAAGAATGCAAGCTCCCACGTTCATTAAGTGGTCAAGGACTTGCTCTGTCTTGCATTGCATCATGTCTGCAATGCTGTGACACATATGGTTACAACCACAACTCTTACATGTTCTGAACAAGATCTGCAAACATGAGTGACCAGTTAGGTTCCCTAGGAAGGAACTGTTAAAAATACTTAATGACATATAAACACAGGTCAACTTTAAAGTCATTGAAACCTGAGCTTCCAAAGTTGCTCAAGCATTTTACCAGCTTCCCCTCCCCTCTCTGCCCTGCCGGTTTCTATCAAGGGATGTTAAAGCCCTCATTTAAAAAAAAAAAAAAAAAAAAAAAAAAAAAAAAAAAAAAAAAAAAAAAAAAAAAAAAAAAAAAAAAAAAAAAAAAAAAAAAAAAAAAAAAAAAAAAAAAAAAAAAAAAAAAAAAAAAAAAAAAAAAAAAAAAAAAAAAAAAAAAAAAAAAAAAAAAAAAAAAAAAAAAAAAAAAAAAAAAAAAAAAAAAAAAAAAAAAAAAAAAAAAAAAAAAAAAAAAAAAAAAAAAAAAAAAAAAAAAAAAAAAAAAAAAAAAAAAAAAAAAAAAAAAAAAAAAAAAAAAAAAAAAAAAAAAAAAAAAAAAAAAAAAAAAAAAAAAAAAAAAAAAAAAAAAAAAAAAAAAAAAAAAAAAAAAAAAAAAAAAAAAAAAAAAAAAAAAAAAAAAAAAAAAAAAAAAAAAAAAAAAAAAAAAAAAAAAAAAAAAAAAAAAAAAAAAAAAAAAAAAAAAAAAAAAAAAAAAAAAAAAAAAAAAAAAAAAAAAAAAAAAAAAAGCACTTACCACCCAGACCTCCCATTCACTTTCCATAATTACACAGTTTATACATGCACACCATGCTCCAGGGTGGAATAGAGAGAGGAATCCTGCTAGTACTAGCAAACATATACTGGACTACTATTTATTGTAGGGTGCTCAGCTACTACAATGACAGATTTGATATAAAAGCCTACATAAAGAAAAACTTTGTCTCTTAATCATCACACTTAAAGATCAAAGAAGTTAGTTAGCATCTTTGGTCCAGAACTAGTGACAAGGATATGGACAAGTCTATGTACCATATGAGGCAGATGAATACTGGTTTCTAATCTAGAAATGTACAGAAGGTGAAAAGGTGAGTGGATCTTTGGTCTGCACATACTGGGACAAATTTAAGGTACCTAGCCTAAATTGCCAGTGAAATTTCCAGAAGTGCTGAGAAACAGCACAAGTCTTTGGAGCAGAAGCCTAAAAGAACAGTGAACAGGGTTGCCGATCTTTCATAATCTCAAATAAAATGCTCTGGTGACAGCATCTCTCATGAACCGTTTTGGAAAACAAGTACAGACGAATACTCAATTTGTACTTGTTGCTTGGCAAGAAAACCTTCTACTACATCTTTTGAAAATACCACCTGGAGGAGTCCGATGGAAACAGGTGTGGCAGTACTGTGAACACGCAAGGATGAACAGGCTCAGAGCTCATCAAGCAACAATATAGGTACCAAAAAAGCTGGTATGTTAATAGGCGAATGCCATCTTCAGGCATGAAATGTATCTAATGCAGTGCTGCTCATGGGTAGAGAACATAGATGAAAATTTGTTCTGAAGAGCTAGAACAATCAGCAGAAAAGGAGTGTCCTGAACTTTGTGCTGCTTTTCCCATTCCATAGCAGTATCAGACAACCAGGAGAAACTTGTGTCTCTGCAGAAATGTGAGCAGCCACCACCCTGCAAAAGCTAGCTAAACTACACTGCTATTAATGGATAATGGGGAAGTGCGGTCACACTGGAAGATAGACTGGCAATTCAGGCCGACTTGGAAAGGCTCACAAGGTGGGCGGATCAAAACCTGATGGCATTTAACACGGAGAAATGCAAGGTGCTCCACCTCGAAAGAAAAAACCCACATCATACTTATAGGCTCAGCAGCACTACACTCATTAGCACCATGACTGAAAGCGACTTGGGGGTCACGACTGACCACAAGATGAACATGAGCCACCAATGCAATGCTGCAGCCGGCAAAGTGAACAAACCTCTAGCTTGCATCTACCGGTGCATCTCAAGCAAGACCCAGGAACTCGTACATTTCAAAGGCATTAGGGCTGGAAGGGATCTCACAAGATCATCGGGTCCAACCCACTGCCCAAGGGGCAGGAAGTCAGCTGGGCTCAGAACACCCCGGCAAGATAAGCATCCAAGCATTTCTTAAAAGGTATCTAGAGTATTTGCTTGCACCACTTCTGAAAGGAGTCTAATTCCATACTGTGGAGACTCAGACAGTAAAGAAGTTTTTCCTTATGTCCAGTCTAAAATGGTCTTCCAGCAGTTTGCGACCATTAGACCTTGTCTTCCCTTAGGGTGCCCTGGTGAACATCATATTTATAGGCTTAGCAGTGCTACACTCACTAGCGCCACAACCGAAAGAGACTTGGGGGTCATGATTGACCACAAGATGAACATGAGCCCCCAATGAGATGCCACAGCCAGCAAAGCAAATAAAACTCTGGCTTGCATCTACTGATGCATCTCAGGCAAGACCCAAGATGTCATCCTCCCACTTTACTCGGCCTTGGTGAGGCCACAGTTGGAGTAATGCATCCAGTTCTGGGCTCCACACTTTAGAAAGGATATAGAGAAGCTCAAGAGAGTCCATAGGAGAGCCATGCACGTGATTAGAGGACAAGAGACCAGGCCTTATGAGGAGAGGCTGAGGCATGGGCCTTTTCAGGCTGGAGAAGCAAAGGGGGACTTGATGTGCAGCCTGTAAGTATATAGGGGGTGTGCATCAGAAACTGGGAGAACATCTGTTCACCAGGGTACCCCAAGGGAAGACAAAGTCTAATGGTCACAAACTGCTGGAAGACTGTTTTAGACTGGACATAAGGAAAAACTTCTTTACCATCAGAGTCCTCAGAGCCTGGAATAGACTTCCCCCAGAAGTGGTGCAAGCACCTACTCTGGACACTTTTAAGAAACACTTGGATGCCTGTCTTGCTGGGATCATTTGACCCCAAATGACTTCCTGCTCTTTGGGCAGGGGGCTGGATCCAATCTTGCAAGGTCCCTTCCAGCCCTAATGTTTATGAAATCTTTACCCCCACCTCCTATACATCCATTCATGAAATCTCTCCCTGGCTACCTAAATGCAGGGTGAAGAGTGCTTCTGGGTACTGACAGCAGGACACAGGTTGCTGACAACTCCATGGCTTGCACACCTGCTTGCAAGTAAAAAGAATGATAAAATATTTACCAAGAACTAGGGTAGTTCAGACAATGAGTCTGCTTTCTATATATTTCTCAGCAGAACATGCATGTGGTTGCAACAAAGAATACTATTACCTATAGATGGTAGATTGCAAAGATCAGAAAGAGAGAACACCCACAGACTTGCATGCTTTGTTTGAATTTTAATTTTTTTAGTATAACTTTGTACAGAGAGCAATAAAGGAAGAGAGAACACGACATTTTTTTAGGTTGGCACAGTTTATACTATTAAGCTTTATTGATTTGTTACAATAAATACAGTATCTTTTTATATTAAACATCACTGATACACAAAAACACAAAGCCATTTAAAAAAAAAAGATTTTAAGCATCCAGTTGCAGAAATAACTTTCCCTCTTTAGAAACAGAGCGGGGATGAAAAAATCTTTTGTCTGGACATCACTGAGGGCTGGAAGTCTCTACCCTTCCCTTCCTTGAAGCAGCTGGCTGCCAGATTCCCAGCACTTCTGCAACAAGGGTAAATTCAGACAATGCAAAATACCAGCCTCTGCAAATGAGGTGAGCGCTGAGGAGCAGAGGCAGCACAGGGCAGCTTCATGAGATCAATCCTCTGTGCTGGATTGGACTTCTTTGCAGGCTATAGTTTGCCAACTACCAAAATAGAGAACATGGAGAATGTCCAAGAGTGAGCTAAGGAGTAACTCGTAATCAAAAAATTTGTATCCTGTACTTTGTTGAGGACATAATAGTAGCCAGCATGGGTCAGTGCAGGAGCAGGGTCCAACTGTGGAGATGAAGCAGCAGCCAGCTTCCTCTGTGCCTTTAAGCTAACTTTAACAACAGCCGCTGGAACTCGGCCCACTGTCCATTCCTAAAAGATGTATTTTTCCAGGAAGTTCTTTGTTCTCCTGCCAGAACTGTTTCTGGTCTTGGGTGTGTCCAAAGTTGCCCTCATGTTTTATTCTTCAAAGTTGCAAATTCATTCTAATTCTCAGTTCCCATTTTTCTGTGGTTTGATAATCTCAGATTTTCTTCTTCCAACTTGGAGTCTGGATGGCACGCACAGTTGGACAACACGTTCTGAAAAAGAAAATCACCATATTAACTAATACCTATAGCAGGTGTTCATACATTCCACAGAATATCAATGAATGACACAAATCGTTATTTCCCTTCATTTGTACAGTCCAATAATTAATTCAGAGTCAGACAGCTGAGAATGGCAAGAATAAGCACTCTCAATTGTCACACAACACTTAAAACTGAGTAATGCGAGACTGATTTAGATCAGGGAACAGAACCACATGCAATAATGTCAGTGGCCTGAAATATTTCTTAACAGAAAATTGGAATCTTAGAAAGTATTATTTTTTCAAATCTTATCCAATGAGCAGCAGGTATATGTGACCTGCAAGTCTCTGTTTACTATCTTGGCTGGGGAAAGTTTGTCATAAAAGTCCTTTGATATTAAGTTTGGAGAACGTGCCATGAAAAAAGTTCTCCACTACAAAAGCTAAGGATTGGTATAAAATATGGGTTAGAATTCATGTACCACTTGCCTTTCACAAAGCGAAGTGCATGACTTGTTACCTGCTCAGTGATTACATCCCAAACTTCAGACCATAGAAACCTAGGGCTGAAAGGGACCTCATGGGGTGATCTCGTCCAACCTGCTTAACTAAGGCAGGATCATCCCTGATTAAATCATCCCAGCAATAGTTCTCCTGAATCTACTGCTTTATTGGCTTTACATTAGAGATTTTTTAATGCATTTATTAGCAAAACAAACATTAATGTGCTTGCAGATAGCTAAAGCTGCAAATGGTGTAGACAAAAGGCTAAATAAAGGCCATGTGGGCCAGTTATAACACAATATAAGGTAAATGCCTTGAAACTGGGCAGCAAGAAATTCACTGCAATTAAAAAACATTTTTTTCCCCCCTAATGTCACTTCAGGAGACATTTAAAAAATGTCCTCATTATTCACCTGTCATGTTGAATTTGGCATGCCATGGTCAGCTGCCACAAAATGCCAACCACAGCCCTTCCTCTACTACCAAAACAAAACTAACCCAACCTCCAAAAACAAAAACAATACCCCACACCCACAAAGAACAGGTCTACTGAAATAAAATGGGCCCATTAGAGAGGAAGGTGGCTGAAAGAAGGGTCAAATATGGAAGGGGAAACAGTTACAAGTGAACAGAAGGACAGTGAATTGTGCTGTGGGCAACAATGGTTTAGGGAAGCAGTTGGCAACAGAGAAGGCATCACCAGGGTCCAACTGCCTTCTGTGCTCAATTTATTCTTTTTGCTGCTGTGGACTTCTAGGAGTGCAGGTGCGAGGCCCATGGCAGGGGCTGGGTTGCAAGCAGCAGCCCACAGTGACAAAAGGTTACCAGCCTATGGTTTAGGGAATGAGGAGTGGAAGAGCGAGCGGGAAGAACAAGTGGACACTTCCATCTACACGCAAGACTTATCTGACCATTTATTGACATTACTGGCAAAATTCAGAAGAACTCATTCTTTTACTGATTTAGAGAAAACATTGTTTTCAGTTCTAGAGTCTGGAAAATCAGCCCAAAAATCAGGATTTTTCACAATAATTGTCTCCATACCTGCTGCATAAAGTTGATCATCCACAGATCCTAGTTCCTCATGCTGAAACAGAGCATCTTGAGAGCTAGGCCTCCATCCAGCAGACCTCTTACCAAGGCAACTTAGCCAGGTTCTTTGACCCCCATCTTCTCCTAGATAATCATGCCACAAGTCACTTTTTATTTTGTTTTTTAAAAAACAGTTCATAAATATATCAGTGTAAATGAAGCAGATTTTTAGGGTTCTGCCCAGAATCTTGTAAGAACAGGAAACTTGGACTTTCTGATGCTGTCATTGGTCTTACAATGTGACTGATTCTTTTTATTTTATTGCAGCATATCTTCCAAACCCATCTTATACTATGCACTTGAACAATCAATTGTACACAAAAGCACTTATTACCACTGGTCAGCTGTGCTTGGATTTCCTCCTCATTCTGTGACATTTGTGCCCAAATATCTGAAATAGCAGGCAACACCATCATGAAAGAATATCTTTCAAGACATCCCAGTAACATTTGCGATGCTCAGAAATCACAAAAGAAGCTGCCTGCAGCACAGGCTGAGCTCATAACTGAGCTCCATGTATGGTTCTACCATTTGGGCAAAATCTCCTGGCCAAGCTGACTTTTGTGCAGTGGGGTGAAATGTGATGTCACTTAAACTGGTGTGTTTGTGGACTGGAATAGGTAGACAATATGGAGCAGCTTCTTTTATTACACTGTCTCTGTACTGAAACTTAACTACAGAAAGTTGAAGTGTTTCAGGCTGACTTAGTATTCAGACCTGCTTAAAACCTCTAGTCCAAAAGATGCCTGGCACATATTTAACCACTAGGGAAACACAAAGGAGGATACAAGATGTTTCACAAGTGTGGTGGAAGGAGGCACAGGTTTCAGAAAGGTCCTTTCTTCCCGCACAATGAAGAGGAGAAAAAACAAGATAAAAAACAAGGCTAAGGGATTCAGCCTGCACAACAAGCAATCACAATAAGAACATGCATATCGTAAAAGCCACATACGTTTAAGTTGTAGCCAATAAACAGGCCACTCCTACTCAAATACCTCTCATTTTGACTGCTGTCTGTTTATTAACTGCCCTTACCTATTCCTTTTGATGATTCTTTTTCCTTAAACAGCATTTACCAATTACATTCTACTAGAACACGACTCTGAGCATTTATAATCTTGCAGGACACAGCCATTTCCCTCCACCTCTCCCCACACCATGGAACTGCAATTGAGATTATATAAGAAGAACCACCTCAGTTCACTTTGCTGGCCCCCAAGGTCTTTACAAGTCTGAATAAGTGGAAGTAACTGTATAATTTGAACCCACAGATGCAAAAGTCTTGAAGAATCAGAGTTACTGCTACACAACCTAGCTGCTTCATATTTTTACTTGTGGAAGTCTAGTAAACATTGCAAACCAAAAGATGAGCTGAGAAGTTTTAATTAAAACAAAAATGATAGAACTGTTCTTCAAATCAGATCTAGATGGCATAGTAGTTCTCAATAAACATGTGACAAAACCCAGCTACTAGACCAGAAGATTAATAATATGGAATTATTGCAGAGACAAGCCACGGGAAATTGAATAACCATAGGAAAGCAAACAAAGACTGACAATGCAGACAAAGCACATGCTCCAATGAATACTCTAATCTATTTTCAAGCCTCAAGGCCCTTTTACTTCTACAATATAGAAGCTGGAATGAGGTTTTGAGAATAAAACTTTAAGACTAACAACCCATTTTCAGACAGGACTCAAATGTTATTTAGATGCAAAAAACCCCAAAACCTGGATGAGAATGCACAGAGCGTCCTTGTAGAATGCCATAAAGTTAGGAGCTACAGTTGAAGCCTGCAACTCAATTTTCTCTCAGCTGTAACTGCAACAAAAAATGCTGCCTTCAGTGACAGGTAGAGTAAAGAGTTCCCAAAAGTCCATAAGGTGACTTAAGTGACACTAATCTGAAATACCCAATTTGTGCAAGTTCTCTGACAAGTGTATAAACACCTAATTTTTCAAGTAAAAAATGGCAGCTGTGTGCATTTTCATTAATGACAAGAACAGGCTGAGAAACTTCAAGCATAATAAATATTGACAGCACTGATGACATGGATACGAGTTAAGGAATAAAGTATCAGAAGCTAATAGTGAAAACCTTTTTCCCTTTGAACGAGTTTCATTTCAGTACAGATGGTTTCTTTGACCACAGCAGATGCAACATATATGCAAAGGTGCTGGGATGCAGAAAGAGCTGTTTTCTTGGGTTATCCATGGAACAGTACTGCCTGGCCTCAGCTGAAACAATAACTATGATGAACCAAGCCCCACCTTATTTTCCAGATCATTCTTCCATTGGTTCTGCTTAGAATATGATGAAGTTATCAGGAGAAACAAAACTCCTGAAACTTTGTAGCCAATAGCAAATAACTGGCTGTTACAGACGCTGGGCAGAGGCAACAGGAGAAAAGCTACATGTGAGACAACAGGGAACAATGGTAGTTGCACCTTGGTTCTCTTCCTAGGGGCAGAAGAGAGAGTTTAAAGAAGAAGTCTTGGTTGCTCACAGTCCTCTGATTTCCAAAGTAGTTGAAAAAGGACCTTACCAATATAAGTTAAGTGGCAGATGAGTAAGGATCAAGAGTAGCACTGCATATGAAACAAGATAATATCTATGTTTAGAGGGGAAGACAGGTACACCAGTAAATGCAACAGCTTTGACACTCTTCAGAGAGGGAGCCTTCACAAAATTACCGCAAGAGAACTTAGAAGGCCTTGGGAACCTAAAGGAAGAAAGAGAACACCTAGGGGGAAACCCAACCCATATTCAAGAACTACCCAAGAAGTATTCAAAGCCATCCCAGCTGACCCACAATCAAATGAGAAAACCCAGGAACTCTCTCTGAAACTCCAACAGATCCCTCCTTTAAGTAAGTATCATGTGGAACCAGGACCAAGAACATAAAAATATAAGTGCCATACTGGGTCACACCATCTAGCTCAGTATCCTGTCTCCTACAGTGGAAGAATAATCTAGCCCTGTCCATTACCCTTCCTTGCATCCACCATTGTTGGTTTAGAGATGCTAGAGGAAACATCTCCAACAGCTCTGTTAAGCAACTATTAAGAATAGATCTATCATACATGATTTTGTCTTAATCCCTTTTTGAACCAGACTGTTATCTGCCACTACCACCTCTGTAGCAATGAATTTCACAAGTTAACTATGCACCGTATAAAAAAGGGCTAAGAACATAAAAAAAGGGCTGTCCAACTTCTTAGCAGCCAAGGGCTGCACACCACAGAGGCCAGACCTCCAAAGACCACAGCCCTACCCTCACCTCCCTGGCTGCAAACTCCTCACGGTGCATGTCCTCCGTCCCTTGCACCATGCAGGCAGGCAGACCCTCTCCCCACCTGCGCCAGACAGGTAGGCAAGCACAGCCCCCCACCCTCACTGCAGGCAGGCATGCTCCCCACTCCTCTCTGAACCACACTGGCGGAGCAATGAGGGAGAATTCACACCATCCACAAAGAATGGTGGGGACTGGTACCACCAAAAGGGCCAGAAGCACCATAAAATGAGGGGTGCTAGAATAGAGGCTCTGAATCTGCAATTGTGCCTACAGGAATGTACATACCACAGAAATCTATAATGCTACAACTGGACATAAATATCTCAACTCCTATAAATATCCAGTTTCTCTCTACCTGCAGAAACACTATCTTATAAGTGAACTTTCATGGCAGAAGGAAGGAAAAGGAAAAATGTAGCTGTGTGAGGCAATATATGAGAAACTAAAAGTTACCATTAGTAACTTCTTTCTCTCTGTCCTAATATCTCTGGAGGCTTACTACAGACAACTAGCTAACATTGTTTAAAACTGCAGGAGTCATCAAAGAGGCCAATCCCTTATTTAAAAAAAAAAAAAACTGATTTGTGAAATTATGCCCTGAACATATAGCACCCTACAATTACAGATATGGTTATACTGGAATTACATTACAATGAAGCTGCCATCTAACATGATTGAAAAGACCTGGGGTGTTAAGTCAAAACCAACTCAACACAGACTTTAAGCCAAAGGCTTTTCTGATGCTGCACCTACAGCAGAGAAATGAAGTCTGTAGTTGAATCAGATGTACTAAAAATTAAAATCAGAAAGATAAATGCATATCCATGCCAGATATACTGAATCAAATTAAGAATGGTTGGAGATCTGCCCCAGGTCAACACCTGTACTGTTTTTAACTGCTGTGGCTGCAACACTGTCTGGGCACTTATTTGGGTCAGATCCAGGAGAGCGTAGCGATGCCTCTCTTCAGTTGTGCGGTGCATGACCGGGGAAGGAAGAGTGCTCCTGCCCCTGTTTGCTTCCCCACGCTCCCCTCCAATGCTGAATTCAGAAGCAGAGGAAAAGAGAGCAAAATTAACACACAGCCCCTGGGCTCCATAGCTGTATGAAATGATGGATTTGCATGCCAGAGCTGCTCATCCCCTTCTTTCCACTGCTGCTAAATACAGCTAGGATGGGGGGAGGGGCAGGGGCACAGGAAGGGAGGGCAAATGTCAGTGGCATTCACCCCTCAGACCCCAGAGCCCTGTGAAGGCAGGGGCTCCAGCCAGAGCCTGCACCAATCAGCTGGGTAGCTCACAGTGTACATGGCACTTGCAGAGCTCCGGCAGAAGACGCACTGATTTGCTGGTAAGACCAGAGAACTCATTGAAATCCATGACTGCCATGAAAGGGCTGTAATCCTGGATCCACCAATGCATCTTATCCCGTAGTAGCTAACACTTCCTCAGAGGGGATGGATACTGGATGGTTCCAGAAGGCAGCACTGTTTCCCAGCAAGCGACAAACTACAGCCCTCTGCTGACTTAGAATTACAGGAAACCCTCGCTATTCACGGGTTCAGCACTCGCAGTTTCAAATATTCACAAATGCCAAACCCGCATCTTAAATACACTTACAGGAGCTCCTCGGGACCTCCACACTTGCCGCCGCTGTGCTCCCACCATCGCCAGCACAGCCATGCCCTCCCCAGCCACCGGAGGCACTGTGTTCATGAACGCAGATGGCATTCATGAACACAGTGCCTTATTCGTGGATTTCGCCATTCGCAGGGATCTCAAGAACATATCCCCCGCAAATGGCAAGGGTCTCCTGTACTAGTTCTGAGAAGCTGGCAGGGGAAATAGCATGACCACTAAGGCAGTTCTGCTAGTTACACCCGGGGATAACTGCTTTTCTGGCATGGGGCAGTACCCTTGAAGGTAACTTACAGTTACTCTCCCATGATTGTTGCCTGTGGGAAGATCTTGGCTTTAAGCCCACTTTATGGAAATGGGAGACTTCTCCCTATTTTCCCCCGGGGCCTTACAGCTGAGGACAAGCGAAACCTGGGTTCAGCATATGAACCCCAAGCCTCTGGGTTTGGGCCTACACGTAGGATACCTGCCAAAGGATTTGGAAACATATGAAGTCCCAGGTGGGGTGGAGGATGTTTGCCGGTAGTAGGGCCACTTATGGTTTTTGGCTGACTCACGGATTTGGAATTGATTTGGCTGATTTGGATTGGAACATGAAAAATCCCCTTAAAAAAATAAAATAAAAAAAATGACTAGTTCCGAGAAGCTGGGCACCAGTCTCCCGCCTCTCCTTTCCTGTTCTACTTGCTGTTCTCTTGGCTTCCTCCAGAAACTTCTTGTTCAGCTCCCGAAAGTGCAGGAAGCCAAAGCTCTTCCTACAAATGTCCCAATCCATACCAGGACCCCAAGTTCTGAGGGCAGGTAAGTGTATGAGAGTTTCAAAGATGACAGAATTAAAGGTAGACAATTTGTCCCCCCTCTAAAGCTACCAAACACAAAAGTCTAAGTCTTAGAAAGTAAAAAGCTCAAGGGATGTCACACAATAAAACAGGATGTCAGCACTGCAGGTTAGCAACAGGAGGAGCAGTTTTAGCTAGCCTGTATCCATGTTAATAGAGAATTATTTTAGGCTGAACAGGTTCTAAAACCTGTTGAAAGTCTTGTATAGTCTCGTTTCACCTCTAGCAAACAGGCTGAAGCACTTCTGCGTGGACATGATTTACCAGTGTTCTAGGAGGTTAAACCAGTTTTTAAAAGTCAAATTCTCTCAAGAAAGCAAATCTCAAATAGTTTAGTCTTCTCTAAACAGTAGCTAAAATAATTCTTTTGATATCCAGAATGAGCAACCATAGCTCCTGAGAGCCACTACAGAGCTTGGAGAAAGTCAGACAGCGACAGCAACTAAGATTTTAAATAAACTGTTCCACAGTAAATCAACAAACTTTGTGGTCCCTTTTACAGTTTTGGGAAAATATCCCTCAGCATAGAGGATTTTAAAACTAATTCAGCTAAGCTGATTTTTAGAACCAGGTGGGGCCATACTGAGACTAGCCAGTCAGAACCATTGAGTCTGTTTCAAAACCACCTTCATACACAAACATTTTAAACTGTTAGAACAGCCAAGGAAGCCACGCATTCAGCTGAGAGACATGAATATAAACAAAATGTTTTGACTCACCATGATGCTATTTAAGAACTATTTACAAGTATTTCTGATAACAACCAAAAAAGGAAGAAGTCAGTTTCATGACTGCCATCCTAGATCAGGTGGTGTACCTGTACTTTCTGCCCATGGAATATTTGAGGAACACTACTTGTTCCTTTACAGCTCTCTCTTGCAATGGGGTTAAGGATCCCTACATATGGAGAGTTGCAGAATCGAGGATTAGGCTATCTAAAAATGGTCCTGCATATGGTTAAGCACATGACTCCCACACATTAAGAGTGTCATGGAGGAGAAGTAATAGTAGTCAAGCATTTCCATTTTAAAAGATTTTTTTCAGGGCTTTTACCTTTGTCCAATGTTCACCTTTTAGGTTCATATTTCCAGGACACTTCTTTGTCCCAGACTTAGTTTTATTTTGTTTTCTATTTTGGGGTGGAGGAGGTTCAAGCAAAATTATTCTGGTTTGCAAAGAAACTGAATATAAATGCTTTCCAAAGGTAACAAAAGTTTCCTCCTTTTACTGAACAAATCTTATCTTTGCAGAAAACAATTTGAAAAATGGCAGGGATATAGCTTCTAGCTCAGGGGCCCAATTATTTAGGCCCAAGGGCCACATAGGCTGTTTCAGTGAGATGTTGCAGGCTGGGTCAGAACCCCTCCCCCGCAACAACTCACCAAAACTCCCTATGTAGAACAGCTCTGGGCAGCAGTGTTCAGGAGTGAGAGGGGCAGGCAAAGCTGGAATCAGAGCGGGGTCACGAGGTGGTGACAGAGCGGGGCTGGGTCAGAGCCACAATCTGTTGCCCACACACCTCTGCAACAGGCACAAATTCTATGGGCAGAGGCATGCAGGGAGCGGATGTCAGCTCTGCCCTACCCCAGCTGACAATCCTGACCCCGGACCCAGATGCAGCTCCCCACCTGATTGCATAACCTGTCCATGCAGCTCCCTGAAGCAGCATCCAGGGCTGGGACTGGGATCTTGGGGTGGTGACAGTGCCAGGCTGGGACAGGGCTGGAAACTGCTGCTGGGCCTTGATGGGGGGCCACAGCACCCACAAAGGAGAGAGGAGGGCTGCATGCCCTGTGGAGGAGGCTCAGGAAGAATCCTCCCTTCCTCTTCCTCCAGCCTGGGGTGCAAACCCCAAAGATGCGGAAATGAGAGGGGCCAGGGGGGTGACTCCACACCCACCATTTGTAGTGGCCAGGACCAGGCTGAGGCTGGGGGAGGCAGGTTGCACTGGGGCACCCGTCCCATTCCAGCCTGTAGCTCACCCAGGGATGCCTGTGCAGTGGCTGCAGTCCCCAGCCCTGCCAACTCAGAGAAGTGCGGGGACAGCAGCAGTGGTAGAAACACCAGAGAGGGCATTGCATCCGGGGCCCAGTCTCCACAGAGACCTGCCTCCAGCCTAGGATGCAGCTCCCCACCTGACCAAGCAGTCTCCATGGAAACTGACCCCCAGGGCAGCACCCTCACTGGGGCTCCTGCCACTGCCCCCATTCCACTGTGCTCTGCCCCATGCTAAACCAGCCAGGCTGAGGGCTGCCACCACCACATGGGCATCCCTGGGTGAACTGTGGGCTGGCACGGGACAGGGGTGACCCAGTGCTGCCCAGGAAGGCCAAGGGGACCCACCACAGGCTGGGCAAAATTGCTCTGCAGGCCATATTTTGTCAATAGGAAAAACAGTCTATTGATACTAGACGCACAGAGTAAAACATCTGCATATAGAAAAGGCAACAGGAAAAAATTGTGCATCCTGGAGCATTTGCCTCACTAAACATTAGCTGTATGAATTCTACAGCTATTTGTCAAATAGTTTGTAAAATTTCTTCGACTTACCATCCACTTTAATACCCGAGAGTCGCACATTTTTTAAAAACTCCATATCAGATCTTAGTTCCATATTCTCTTACAAGAGAGTAATAGAGGTTTTCATGCATTGGCTACAATTTAAGGACTTAGGTTGTAAATAATCTAAATTATTAGCAATTGTCTCAAAGTGTTAGGCTTAGACAGACATGTAAATAGGTCAGGTGACTTTTAACTGGGGTTCACTATGGTATTAGAGGCAACTTAATTGCCCTCCCCCAACACCCAGCTGCATGCTACAATATCACTGGTTGCAATGACTCAGTGGTAGTCATGCCAGAAAGATCTTTGGTGGGTTATGTGTTTCCAAACAGCTGGCTGTCTCCAAAATTCCACAGTCACATATCATTTTAAGCATCCATGCTTAAGTAGGTAGGTCCCTGGGGCATTGCTGCCTCAGTTTCAAGCTTAATGCAGTCCTTAAAGCACAGACAGCATATTCAAGCATTGGTCTCTATTTGCCATTGTCTTGCAAGCCCTCACAGCACTGATTCTTTAACTTTACAGCAAGCCCTTTAACTTCACCATCCCCACAATGCAATGCCTTTCTTTCCCCAGACCTGTACAGAGATCTGCTCTTCCCTAGGTTCCAACTCTCCTCTCCTGTCCTGATTCCTTGTAGCATTCAACACCAGAACAGATGGAGCCAGAGGAAGGTCAAGTAGCTTTGCAAAAGAGGACAGGAGCATTAGCAAGGACACAAAGGGATTGAGGGAGAAAGTAAGAGACTGGACTATGATCCCACACCCTTGCCGTGGACATGGGCATGGTCTCCTCAACACATTACACACAATCCTCTCCCAACCAGCCCCTTGGTACATCCCATCCCTCCGCACATGCACACAATGCTGTCACAGAGCTCCCAGTCTGTCCCAGTTGAGGATGTGGGTGGGGCAAAGGAGAACAGGGTGATCTGAGAAGAGTCACTGACCCCATTGCTCATTTCAGAACCCCTCACTGCTCAGCCTGTCTCTGAAGTTTCACAGACCATCACATTTTTTAAGCACAGCAGGATTTCTCTACAACCACGATGGCCACATTTCTCAGTTCCATACTGGGGAGGTCTACCTGGCAACCTCATTCACTTATTCATGAGAAAATAAAGCACAGACCCAAAAAATTAACCTGCGAGTGCCGAGAACTAAACTAATTATTCAAAGCAGAAGGTCAGTTTCACGGGTTACTTCCAGCTATTACACGGGGTGGAGGGAAAGCAAAACAGCTGTAAACCCAGATTAAGCAGCCGGCAAATTCTAGCTGCTTTCCGCGGCTCGGGAGCAGCGCAAAGCAAGCAGGAGCATCCCGGGAAATGAGGCCAAATGCAAGTGTGCAAAGGCTGATTTGACAGGTCTGCAACTGTCCGCTCCTCCGGGGGGTCCTGGCCTGGCCTACACACACAGGCTCTTAGCTGTAAAAGCCAAAAGCATTTCCAGTTTTAAGCAGCCGGCAAATTCTAGCTGCTTTCCGCGGCTCGGGAGCAGCGCAAAGCAAGCAGGAGCATCCCGGGAAATGAGGCCAAATGCAAGTGTGCAAAGGCTGATTTGACAGGTCTGCAACTGTCCGCTCCTCCGGGGGGTCCTGGCCTGGCCTACACACACAGGCTCTTAGCTGTAAAAGCCAAA
Organism: Alligator sinensis; assembly: GCF_000455745.1. Classification (NCBI taxonomy): domain Eukaryota; kingdom Metazoa; phylum Chordata; order Crocodylia; family Alligatoridae; genus Alligator; species Alligator sinensis. The sequence continues at coordinate 292,709 of NW_005842964.1, read as the reverse complement.
AGCATTTCCAGTTTCCTTTTTGCAAAAGGCGAATCTAAGCAGCGAGGCTGAGCGCCCAGGCCAGGAGAAGACGACGGACGGATCGATCCCGGGAGCCGTACAGCCGCCCGCCACCACCCGAGA
>NW_005842964.1:286967-291937 GCF_000455745.1 Alligator sinensis | reverse complement strand
GGCCAGTCCGCCCGTGCCCGGTGATTCCGGCTCTGACCTCCTGCACGCGAGGGAGGCTGCCGGCACTTTCGGAAGTTACTCAGGAAACCTGCTTTAAAAAAAAAAAAATTTTTTTTAAAAAAAGCTTCTTACTTTGGTTTCCATGGAAGGCGGCTGCTGCAGTTGGGAAAAACGGCCTTGAAATAATGTTACGAGCCTTGGTGACTGCTACAGAGTGCTCGGTGGCTCCGCTTCAGTCTTCATGCAGAGACTCTCGCGCCGGGCACCGGACAGGAGGCACCTGGGGGACACCGAAGGCTCTTGGGTCCGTCCTCCTTCACGAGCACCTCTTCCCTTCGCTGCTTCTCCTTTCTCTGCCTCTTTGCCCCATGGTTTTGCTAAGGTTTTTGCATCGTGGTCTGTTGGTTTTGGCTGGCAAACAGGTACGATGCCACTCTTACTTTCTGTTTCTTGCAAGCTGTCCCATACAGCAGAAAATTCACGTTTATGCAGAAATCAAGTGTTGGCTGTTTTTTCAGAAAACAACCATAACAGGGACATGCCTCTTCCACAATGGTAGCTGTGCTGCAGCATTGCGTTTCCTTCCTCTTCTTCTCTGGTTAGTCAGCATAAGAAGTCGGCTCCTTAAACTATCAATAACAGCCATATGGTTTTCTTCCAGGCAAGATTTTAATCTCACTCCTCATGGTTTAGCTTCAGAAAACACTAGAAACTTTGATTTGACCCTTTAGTCTAGCACCTTTAAAGAGTCCTCCACTTACGAAGTTAGATCAGATGGATACTTCAGTAGTCATGCGGTTTTGCCCACGGTTTGGACCACCACAAGGTCACTGCACATTCTCAGCATCACAGTGAGAAAGGTTTATCTGTGCCATCAAAACTGTGTTTTAATTCTGTAACGTCTTTCCTCAGTTTGAATTTTTGAGAGGTAAGGAACATTTAGCCTCTTCTTAGATTGCAAAGGTAATCTGTATTTTCTTTGTAGCATTTCACCCTCTGAAGTATCACTCCTCCATCAAGAGCATAATAACTGTTTTCATCTTTCTTGTTTAGGAAAAAATGTTCCCTGGAGGCTGTTGACCTCAGACTTTCCAAAGACCTACTTTACTCGGTAAGTGTCATCATTTGTCAGTCCCTGAAGTATTTTCATGGAAGGAAAGGACACTTTTTCCAATTAACCTGTTCTTTTCTCCATTTTTTTGTGGGGGTGGCTGGTATTGTCTTTAATGAAAAGCTACCAAGACTGTAGAGATCTCTTTCTTCAAGGGGCGTGCATGTGCGCACCTACATACAAACATACTCTGACTCAGAGTGAGTGAGTGTTTCATGGATATTGGTGGCTGCATGGCTGAATAACAGTACCAATGACGCTAGCTGTAGTTTTGCCTGTAGCAACTGATGTGACTTGTGGATGTTATCTAATGAGAGGAATATTGTGGGTAGGTCCAAGTAGTTACATAGTAACAATGATACTACTAATACTCTTTTATGGCCCCCCCCAGTGAGACTCCCTCCAAACTGTAATCCTTTGTTTCAGTCATCCCACAAAATGTATTTTGTCACATAAAGTGTTACTTTTAATTTAGGCATTGCTCTCTTATTCCTTGTGCTGTTCAAAAGTTGTCCTTCCTTCAATTTCTTTCTCAATATTTACAAAATGTAATAAAAATTGAAGTCTAATATAGAAGCTTACTAACCTACTGAAATGTGTAATGTGCCATTTATGTAAACCTCTTGGCCTCTTCTAGAGATTAATTTCCTTCCGTGAATGGTAGGGGTGTACCAATAAAGATTATTTGGGCCAATACCGATGGCCGATTTATTGACCAGCCACATCAGCCAATACTGATCCAATTGCCAATATGCAGCACAGCAACTTGGAGAGCAGCGTCTGGGTGGTAAGTCTTTCCCCCACACCCCTCCCCCCCACAGAAGGGATGTGGGGTGGGGAGCAGATCGAGACCTCCGTGGTGAGGGAGGGAGGAAGTGTCATTATTGACTCCAAGATGAACATGGGCCGACAATGCGAGGTCATGGTTGGCAGGGCTAACCGGACCTTGTCGTGCATCCACAGGTGCATCTCGAGTAGAGCCAGGGAGGTGATCCTCCCCCTCTATGCGACGCTGGTCAGGCCGCAGCTGGAGTATTGTGTCCAGTTCTGTGCGCCCCATTTCAGGAGGGATGTGGACAACATGGAGAGGGTCCAGAGGAGGGCCACCCGCATGATCCGGGGACAACAGGGCAGACCCTACAGTGAGAGACTGCGGGACCTGAACCTATTCAGCCTCCACAAGAGAAGGCTGAGGGGGGACCTGGTGACCGTCTATAAACTCACTAGGGGGAACCAGAAGGGTTTGGGGGAGACGCTGTTTCCCCTAGCCCCCGCTGGCATAACAAGGAGTAATGGGCACAAGTTGATGGAGAGGAGGTACAGATTGGACATCCGAAAAAACTACTTCACAGTTAGGGCGGCTAGGAGCTGGAACCAACTTCCAAGGGAGGTGGTGCTGGCCCCTACCCTGGGGGTCTTTAAGAAGAGGCTGGATGCCTACCTGGCTGGACTCATTTGAGTCCCGTTTTTGTTTTTAGGGTTTTTTGTTGTTCTCCCGCCCTGGCGGGGGGGCGGGCTAGAAGATCTATTAGGTCCCTTCCGACCCTAAAACTATGAAACTATGAAATAAGTGGGGCAGGGGCAGGTGCTGCCTGGGTGGGCTGGAGCGCAGAACGGAGCCAGTGGCTCATCCAGAGGGCAGGGAAGGCTCCCGCTGCTGCACGCACCCGAGGAGAGGCTTTTGGGGCATGTGTCCCCCTGATCTGTCCATGGGGTGAGGGCAGGCTGCCACTGCACACTTGCACTCTGAGGCTGTGCCAGGCTCTTCCCAGTGGCTGTGCTTCGGGTGGGCAGCCGCTGGGAAGAGCCTGGTGCAGCCCCCAAGCGCGTAGTGGTAGCTTGCCCTCTCCTTGCACACAGATCTGAGGGGCACATGCTTCTCCCGGGGTGCATACAGTGGTGGGAGCCGCTCCCTTCCCCACTCCCTGTGATGAGCCATCAGCTCAATCCTATACCCCACCCTACCCCAGGTGGGCAGCGCCTGCCCTGACCCCACTCTCTCCCTCACCATGAGGGTCTCAGTCTGTCCCCGCACAGACTTACCGGCCAGATGCTGCTCTCCATGCTTCCAGACTGCACTCCTGGCTGCGTGCATGCTGCGGCTGCATGCATGCACTCATCATTTATTGGCGACATTATCAATCACGTCAGCCAAAAAAGCCAATTGCCAGTAATGTCAATTTTAGTTTTATTGGTGCCAACACAATATGAACTGATGTATTGGTGCACCTCTAATGATTGGGATCTGACAATTTTTATTTCAGATCCCAAAAATCACATGTCCTGCCGTGCCACAAGTCTTGGCAGGATATGTGATTCTTGGGATCTGCGATAAAATTTGTCAGATCCCAACCACATGTCTGCTAGGACATTGAGCTTGCTGTACCTGCCCCCCCTTGGCGAGTGGAACTAGGAATCAAGGAGCTCCCTGATTCTTAGCTGCCTGTACCCAGCACAGGTAGCGAGCAGCTGTGGATTGGGGAGCTTCCTGATCCACAGCTGCCCTCATCACACATCTTGGAAATAATGCACATGCAGCCCACATGTAGCTGGCAGCACATGTACTGGTGACAGCTTGAAGAGGTAGGGATGGGGGATGTCCCCATGTGGGAGGAACCAATGGGTTATCCCCCCACAGGAGGACATTTAAAGTCCCACTTTAGCCCAGTATTGGGCTGCACAGTGAGGCTTTAAATATCTTTGTGTGGGAGGAACTGATGGGTTCCCCTCCTTCATGCTGGCAGGCTTAAAACCCTGCTGTTTAGCCAGCTACAGAGATATTCCATGTTAAAGATAGAACATATTTGTTGTTCGTTTTCCATTTTTATAATGGAATAACTTGCCTGAATGTCTGAAATGCTTCAAGAAAAGTTGCAGGGGTGCTCACTTTTAACCTGCAGTAAATGTCTGGAGGGGGCCATAGTCACAAAATCAACAAAAGCCCTATTGGCTACTGGAGGCAACCCCTGTAAACAAATCCCCATTCTATGAAGATGCCATCTACTAGGTGGCTTGCTTCTGGCTCTTGCACATGCGTGCACTGCAATAAGGACATTCACCAAGGGGAAGAAATAGATTCGGGGCTCCTGAGGCAGCTCTCGGAGACCATAAAAGCTAAAGAGGCGGTAGTCATGGGGGACCTAAACTACCCGGACATCTGCTGGGAGATGCAGACGGCAAAGTCCCACCGCTCACGCAGGTTTCTAACCTGTGTACAGGACCTCCACCTGACACAGGAGGTACACGGTCCCACTAGGGGGAATGCCATACTGGATCTGGTATTGGCAACGGGGGATGACATGGTAGGGGACCTACAGATCGGTAGCCATCTGGGGGACAGTGATCACCTAATAATAGAATTCACCATAAGACGTCGAGTGGGTAAGGTAACTAGTAGGGTGAAAGTGCTAGACTTTAGGAAAGCTGATTTAAATGAACTCAGGCGATTGGTCAAGGACACACTACAGAGTAGGAGTTTTGAAGTGATGGGAGCCCAAGAAGGGTGGCTGTGCCTTAAGGAAACGATCCTTCGGGCACAAAGCGAGACGATCCCCGTGCGAGGTAAAAGAGGGAAAGGGGCCAGGAGGCTTCCCTGGCTGACCACAGAAATCCAGGGCAGCCTAAGGGCCAAAAGGGGAGCACATAAAAAGTGGAAACAGGGAGAGATCACCAAAGACGAATATACCTCCCCTGCTCGTGCTTGTAGGGAGGCAGTTAGACGGGCCAAAGCTACCATGGAGCTGAGGATGGCATCCCAAGTAAAAGACAACAAGAAATTGTTTTTTAGATATATTGGGAGTAAAAGGAAGGCCCAGGGAGGAATAGGACCCCTACTAAATGGGCAGAAACAATTGGTGAC
>NW_005842964.1:272693-285751 GCF_000455745.1 Alligator sinensis | reverse complement strand
TTCAGCCTCCTCAAGAGAAGGTTGAGAGGCAACCTTGTGGCTGCCTATAAGTTCATCACGGGGGCACAGAAGGGAATTGGTGAGTATTTATTCACCAAGGCACCCCCGGGGGTTACAAGAAATAATGGCCACAAGCTAGCAGAGAGCAGATTTAGACTGGACATTAGGAAGAACTTCTTCACAGTTCTAGTGGCCAAGGTCTGGAACGGGCTCCCAAGGGAGGTGGTGCTCTCCCCTACCTTGGGGGTCTTCAAGAGGAGGTTAGATAAGCATCTAGATGGGGTCATCTAGACCCAGCACTCTGCCCTGCCTATGCAGGGGGTCGGACTCGATGATCTATTGAGGTCCCTTCCGACCCTAACATCTATGAATCTATAAGGACGTGGTTACAGTGACAATATAGCAGCACAAGGGGGCATCCTGAATACGTACGTCAGGTCCAAGGTTGGCTTGTACAGCCCATGCTAAAGTTCACATTCCTATATCTTCATTTTTATCATTACAACGAGCTTGGGCGTGCTTTCAACTCAAAAAACAAGGTTTTTCTAGTAATACTGGTTATTGGACCAACTGTGTAATTAGGAGAGAATTTTTGTTCTAAAAGGCGATGGTAGAAGGTGAATCAGGTTTATTAGTCATCTCTTTAGCATATTATAAAATACTGGAAAGAAGCCACAGAGTGTGTGTCTGCAACCTTCTGATATTAGGTTCTACAACGCTTAATGTTTTAAAATTTCCTATTTAAAAAAACCCTCTGTCATGCAGTCTTAATACAGTCCATGAAAGAATATTTTCAGTCACTCATTCTTGTCAGATGAAGTCTTCTATGTGGAGGATAATTCTTCTGTTAACTGTAATGTCACCTGATAAAGTCAGTAAATTTCAGGTCTTCATAACTGATAAATGATTTTACTAGTTAAAATAATAGGTGGTGCTAGAGCAGGAGTGGGCAAAATACAGCCTACAGGCTGGATCCAGCCTGCGGGTAGGTGCCTGACAATTGACTGTATCTGGCCTGGGGCAGCCCATGCAGTGCTCCTGCCCATGTTCCCTGATGGTCCCGACTCTGGCCAGTGCACACAGCTTCCCAGCAGGGCTGCTTCTGGTGCTGCTGCAGCTGCCCAGCTCCCCATGTCTCCAGCTCCTTCTGTCTCCAGTGGCTCCTCCTCCTCCTGCCCCTGCTGTGCCATTCTGGGGAGCAGGTAGCGCTGGGAAATGGCAGCATTCGCCATGGAGACATGCGCTGGGAACCACAGAACCAGCCAGGTGAGGTGGGGAAGCTGTAGCCAGGTGACTCTTGCCCCAGTGCACAGGGTTCAGCTCCTGGTCGCCTTCCACCCACTCTGCCTACCCGATGTCATGAGCAGCCACTTGCAGGTGGAAGGCAGCTGGGAGCTGGAGCCTCATGTGCTGGACAGGAACTGCCCAGCCTCAGCTATTCCTTAAAGGCCTGTCTCCTCCATTCACTGTTAAAAGGTGCCTTGGATACCGCACAGAGTAGACTAAAGAAATGTAGGAGTTGCAGAAACTGGGTAAGATCAACGGCCTGTTTTAGAACAGTCTCCTGTTTCTGAAAGTGGACAGTACCAGCTGTTTTGAAGGAAGACAGCTGAAAGTGGAGAGCTACCTTTCCAGAAGGAAAGTTTGCACATAGGCCCCAGTGTTTGGAAGTTGGATTATATCCTTTATATAGAAGGGTTGTTGGTATGGGGGATGGAACCGAAATAACTAATAAGTTGTAATTTACACACTTGGTCTTTCAATGGAACTCTATTTGTGGACACTTATTTAAAAATAAGTTAAATTACTAAAAAATGACTCTTTATAAAATAGGGCAATCGTATTAGAAAACTATAATTGTGAATTAGACCTACTTATTTTGGTTCTATTAACAATGTGGACAAGCTCTCAAGTCTTTCTTTTTCTTTCAAAACACTTATTTTTTAATTATTTACTCATATAACTCTTGCTGTCCTTATAAATGTCCCATCTTTTGCCTTATCTTTCCATTACACTAACACAGGGGTTTTCAACTTCTTTTAGTCTAAGTACCCCCGGCGGCCAGACGCTGAGCAGGGTGGGGAGCGCACAGGCGAGTGTGGGGGGTGGTGGAGCGGAGCACGGGTGGACACAGAGCAGGGTGGCACTGCTGCCTTCCAGGAGCACAGCTGGGGTGGGGCAGGGAAGCTCACTGGGCTGGTGTGTGGCAGCGGCGGCCACCATGTGCAAGCTTCCCTGACCCACAGAGGGGCGCCACTGCCCTGCCCCTGCTCCTGGGAGGCCATGGCACTCTGTCCCTGCCCGCCCACATGTACTGCCTAGGACTGGTCCAAGTACCCCCTGCATCACCTGCACTAGCACATTTTTCTTCTAGGCCTGGGTTTTGTTAAATCATTTTTAACTGGCTTATCTCTTGGGGCCTCACCTCCAAAGCAACCAAGAAAACTGATTAGTCTTTTCAGAGGCAGCATTTATACCAGTATGGGACAGCATGTAAAAAATATTAGAAGGCTAGCCTATTAGTGCAGTCCTTACTGATGGTAACTGTTTAAGAGATGAGGGTGTTCTGCCAATTTTGCGTTAAAAAAAAAATACCTAGGAAAAGAAAACAGTCAAAATGTCGTCTGAGAAATGGTATTTCAGATCATCTCCCCTTGTCCACTCCAAATTCATCGTTAAAATTTTACAGTCACATCTAACCTGTTTTTAAGTGATTCAGCAAACTGATAAACTCTGTGCCATGCCCTGAAACTGAACAAAAGTATGCAAGCTGCTGGTTTCTTGGTTACTCATTGAATTTTTCAGTAATAGTACTTGTGTTTCTCACTTTGTCATTTCTAAACCATTCCACAGCCCCACAGAAAAGACCTTTACATTCATTATATACGTGATGCTTGTGTAGTGGTTCCAGGATATTTGCTATCTGTTTGGGGAACATAATAGCACATAATATGTGTCCTTGGTGAACTAGGAAGAGTTCAGATGTGCAAAAAAATGCAGTTAATTATGGATATTCTGACTTTGGGTAGCTATCAACAATTATTTTATATGTTGTAGTAGACACTGGATCATTTTAGTAGACACTGAATCCCTGGCATGTGACATTGTTCTAGCTGTGCCACATTAATAAGAGACTTTTTAATAATTAGAAATTCAGAAGCATGATGAGATGATGCATCTTTACTGACATGCTTCTTTGTGCCTTTAAATATCATTGTTCTCTATATGTTCTTACAAAAATCAAATCTACTTTTGTATTCAAGACGAGAAAGGAAAGATGCAGAACAAGAAGGTAGCTTCTGACCAAGGCAGTTTTTTTGAGTAGATAGTTAACCTTGAAATATTCTGCTTGCTTAGGGCACATAATTCTTTGTTGACAAGTGAGTAAATTATCATTTATATTTATCATTAGTCATGAACACTATGATATATGGCAGTCAAGAAGATTTTGTGCCAAAGTAAACTACCGGTTGTTTTGCAAAGCTAAATTTCCATTTTTTGTCTCTCCGAGCACCTTCAATGTCTGCCAGCAGTATGTGCTTAGTTGCATTTTGCAGTCATCAAGGATTGTGATGTAGATACCTCTGGCCCCTGCCTGAGCACTATGGGTGTGTACACAACTGAAGAGGGCACTTCTAATCACTCTGTAACTTTTGCGCTTTACACAAAGCACTTAGTTACAGTGTGACAGACAGCGTTTGGTGTGTGGAGCTTGCAGCCTCCATGCATTGGCCAAGGCCAGGAGGCAGGAAGTTCTGTTGCATGCCTCCCAGCATGCTCTGCAGGCTCCCCGTGCTGCTGGAGACTGCCCCCAAGCTATCAGTGACAGCTTTTAATCCTAGTCCTGCCTTCTCCCTCTAGCCAGCTGAGACCCATGGCCTGGCTGGGCAGAGGGAAGCAAGGATAGTACATCTCCATGCAGTGGAGAATCTCCCCTGGTATCAGCTAGTGGAGCCGGCCATGAGCCAGCCCAGCACGCTGCAGGGGGAAGGGGTGTCTCTTCCCAGGAGTCCTCCCAAGGGGGACGGGTCTCTTTGCAGAGACCAAAACCGACCAGCTGGTCCCACTGCTGGGGGGAGGGCTCTGTCTCCCTGAGGTTCTGCCCAGAACCCTTCCCATTGTGCAACCAGGTGATTGGGGACTGCGTAGCACCCTGGTTGGGCAGTGTTCCCAACCACAGCCACAGCTACCAGCTTTGCCCCACTCCCTCCCTTCCTCACTGTGTCCACCTTAATCTTCCCTTCCCTTCTCTCTCCCTCCCCATTGCCTATGCCCCACCCCATAGACTTACCTGAAGGCAGCTGAGGGAGCTGGTCTCCACTGCTGCCTGGCTATATTGCTGAACGTGTGCATGCGCACACATGCACATGGTGCCCCCTGCGTCCTGCTCCCCCAAGCCCAAAGAACTCTGCCAGCCTGCAAGGGGAAACCCACCGTTTCCCATGATTTTTTCCTGTAAAGGAGAGTCCGCATTTTTCCTGAGCAAATGGAAAACCCAGATCCCTGCTGATCAGGCCATAGTGAAATCTGGGCATGGTCTATACTGAGATAGTTAACGAGGTCACAGGGCAGCTCCATTTTCTTGAGGCCTGGCAAGAATTGATGTCATGGAACTGGGGGGAGGAGGGTAAGTTTTTTTTCAAAACTGGTCCATACTACTGGCATGTGTTCCTTTTTTCCACAGCTTGCTAAAAAAACAGGTGCTTCCTGAATCTTGAGTGAAGGGAAGTTCCCTCCCCCCCACTTTCATTTCCTTTCCCCCTTCTTGCTTCCCCTTGGTAGCAACCAGGAGGAAGAAATTTCTGCTCCCAGCAGCACTGTCCCAACATTATAGGCACAGTTCTAATATACTTTGAGAAAGCCATAAAGCAAGAACCTTCCTATGAGCTGTTTTACATAGCCAGTCTCAGCTTCCATGAAAGGTGTAAGCTTTCTGATACCGGTGAGTCCTTGATGGCTGCTGTTCACTCCTCATTTTGTGTGGATGGACCCAGTCCAGCAGCAGAGCATGAGCAGTACAGGAGATAGACTACCTTCCCTTCCCTTTAGCCCTCAGAGGTTGCCAGGAGGTCATAAAGAAGATGCTTCTTTAGGGGATATAACCAGGTTATAAATGACAGAAGTTTGCAGAATTTCAGTCTTCCTCGTAACACAGCTTTCCCTCATAGATCCCCTCCACCCTTTTCTTGTGTTCAGCTTAGGTCCTGACAGAAGTGATTGTTCACTCATGGTCAGCAAATGGCTTTAAATTAATAGTTCTCAAACTTTTAAGATTCAGGGCACGCCACCACAACATTTTTGTGTTTGGTAACATCCCATTTGAGAACTACTGTTGTGCTGTCTCAACTTTATCTCAGTGATTCTCAACCAGGGTGTTGCTGCCACAGCCAGGTAAAAGTATCATGTGTCTCATGCACAGCCAGGCCAGGGAGGGTTGTGGGACACTCATGCCTGCTTTTGCCTGCATTAGGATTATTGATAAGCCTAAAACAGGCAGGAGAGACTGCTCTTGCCACAGCCCTTCCTGGTTTGACTCCATATGGCATTTCACAGAAACAGAGGCATACGGGGCAGGAAGACCTGTGGTAAACGGCTCCCCATTTGAGCATCACTGTTTTAAAACTTCAATGCACAAATCTCCCTTAGTTTCTAAAAAGAGAAATAGTAATGTCTTATGCCAGTGCTTTGAGCAAGGTATCCTAAACTTTAAAGTAAGCTTCCTAGATTTAAGTACAAATGAGGGTTCACCTTCACAAGCAGTTTTATTTTCAGAAAATGAAACAACAAATCAGATATATAAAAGAAAACTTACAAAGCTAGAGAAGAGCTGTGCAATTCTTCCTCAATGTTATTGATTCTCCGTAAGGCATAGTGAGAATTCCCTATCATGATTTACTTGGATTTGGTGACTTAAATGGCTTTATTGCGCTATCTACAGTTTAGCCTGCTTTGAACTCCGTGATAAGATGCATAGTCCAGTCAAGGGGGTATTCCTGGCAAACAGATAGGCAAAAGAAAAAGTTGGGTATAACAATTGCAACCCAGAGAATAATGGCTAGAGGTCTGTGCTCAGCTCAGAGCTCATTGTAAGCATGTGCAAAGGGGGTGGGACCCTATAAAAATCTTCCTTAAACTAAATTTCCTTAAGAGTTTTTTCCAGGGCTTTGCCATAGGTTCAGTACGTGGCTCAATTTTAAGAAATAGCAATTGCAGGTTAACATCTGATATCCTTCTAAATCTGATGGCATACACTTTGGGGAACATTGTGAAAAGTAAATCACTGTGGATCTAGACAAAAGTCACCTTCCCTTCTCCCACGTCCTTCAGTGAGAGACTCTTCAAAATGAACCTCAGCTGCTGCTCTCTGTGAGGGCTCCGCATGGATTTTACAGACCATTTCTGCTTTGGCGGATAGTTGGAAGAGCAAGGCCAGGACTCCCAGAACCATTCAGAATTAGACACTTCTCTTGAAATTTGTTTCCCACATCTAGACAGATCCCCACTCCCTCTTTAGAGTGGGCCTTCATCCAGGAGTGAGCCATGTTAGGAAATAGGTACTTGAGGTAATCAGGGGAAATATTTAGTAAAACTCATGCATTGTCTCTGGGACAAAACAAACATTATCAATAAGATTCTTCCTAGCATTAGAAGATGACAATTTCAACAATTCATCTTTTATGCATCGCTGTATTAGAATAAGTTTAATGGAGAAGCTGGTTGGAAAGGGAATAAAAATCTCCTTTCCTGCCACATACAGTTCTTAAATATTATATAGCAAGGTTTAGACCAGTGATTCTCAGCCTTTTTAGACTCAAGGCACCTCTCATTATACCCAAGGTACCCTTCAGAAATTGCTAACTGTTAGCTTTCTCTTTTTTCAAGTGTGGAAAAATAATAGAGCAATTCCCCTGTTCCAAAGAGCTCAGAAAGACCACAGCAGATCAGAATGTTTCTAACACTATGGATTCCTAGCTGTACTTGCTGGCTTTATCCTGTGAATCATGCTTGCCCACCTGTTGCGTCAGGAACAATTTAACATAAGGTTCAGATAGGACTGTGGGTGACGGACCTGGGAAAATCCATCAAGGCTGCCTGGGCAGCAGGGAGCACAGCAAAGGAGTAGATCAGAGGGAAGGAATCCTCATACATTTTGCTCTGCTTCTGCTACTCATGCTAGTAGATCTTTCCATGGTAACTCTTATTGTCTTGCCATATTAAGAACAAGGCTGCAGTGTTGGTGCTCATAAACTACAATATCTTCAGACAGATATGTCTGTGTTTGTCTTTGCCTTGGGGCCAAACAGTTCCATTGGGAAGGGAGTTCTTGGGGTGATTAGCGTAGTAGTAGAGGTAGTAGAATAGTGAAGTAATGAAGTTTTGATAGGACAAGGAAGGACAGCAGAAATGTAAGAGTTGTGATCTCTGAATGCCACCTGGGCTTTGCTGGAGGTATTCATGTTCTACAGCTGTATTCATGGTGTGATGAACTTGCCACAGGAGATTTGCCAAAGGAAGTTTCCTTATGAGTGGAAAAGGAAAAAAAAAAAAAGAAGTGGCAGGGGAACTTGGGCAATGTATGCAGTGCAGTGTAAAGAGGAGCCCAGTCTCTCCATCCTTAAAAAGGTTTCTCATCAGTATAGCTTTCAAACTCATTTGCACAGGAGGTCGTACCCATGTAAGTATACCAATATGGTTAAGCTGCTATATTTTACTGCTATCACTCTTTGTGTGAATACTGACTCTTCTTGTAGAATAAGAGTACGTGTTTTAGTGTAGCTTAGCTTATATTTCTTTGGAAGCAGTTTAACTCCAAAAAAGCATTATTATACTGAAATAAATGAGTAAGGGAGTTATATTGAGATATAATACTCTAGAGCAGTGGTCACCAACTGGTTAATCTCGATTGACTGCTGGATCATGGAGCCTCTGACAGTCGATCTCAGTCTGGTGAGGGATGAGGCGGCTTGTTCAGCTGGGGCGGGGGGTCATTCTGCCGCTGCATGCACCCCGGCAGAGGCCCAGAGGGTATGTGCCCTGTCTGCCATGCTCACCCTGACCCTGCTGTAGGCAGCAGGCGGCAGCAGGATCCCGGTGCACTTCCCTGTGGGGCTGCAGCTACACCGCTGGGATCCACGCTGCTGCTCTGCAGTCCCCGCCCCCCAGGTGAGACGTGTGGACTGGCTGGGATCCATCCCTGCTCTGGGGCTGCCCAGACTGCACCTGCTCCATACCCGGGCTGGAGGAGCAGGGCTCTGGTGCGCTCCACTCTGCCCCACGTGGGCTGTGTTCAGGAAGGCACTACTCACCCCCTGCCCCCCACGCCTGCTGGGCTCCCTGTCCCAGCCTCCCCCATCCCACTCTGAGCTCTGGGCTCCAGTTGGGACTTGCGTCCCCTTGGCAGAACAGCAAAGGCCGTGTCCCAGGGCCGAGAAGGGTCCCAGAGATGCCAAGAAATGATGGGGGAACCTGCCCCTGCTTACTCCAGGCTGCTGGCCATTCCCCGCACCAACCCTGCTGCAGCTCTGGGCCAGGGAGGACGCGGCTCTGCCTGGCCGGGATTGGGACAGGGCTGGGGGGAGAAAGCCGGGGGGGCAGGAACTTGCAGCCCAGAGCCCCTGGGGCTCAGGCTACTGGGATTGGGGTGGGATTGAGCCTAGGTGGCGCCCGGGAACAGGAGAAGTCTGCATGGCTGATCCCAGCGGGGTGCTTTTGACAGCTGGGCAGGGGGTGGGGTGGCAGTTCGGGCAGGGGGTGGTAGATCCCAGATTGCTCTTTATTTCAAAATGTGATCTTCACCTTAAAAAGGTTAGGGACCACAGCTCTAAAGTTATAACCTCTCTTATACCAGGATTATTTTCTGCGTAGACGAAGCCTCAAAGCCCTGGATTCTTCAAATTCTCCATGCTAAAAACACAGCCACTCGCACATTTTTCCCAGTCCTGGCCTCCTGCACAAATTCACCAATCAAGCCCCTCCCTATCCAAGAACTCACTTTTACTTTGCTCCTCAGGAAAAGCACAGGTTATGTTAGGTTGTCCGTAGTAAGGGGAATAATTCTGTATTGATAGAATTTTGAAAGTTCAACAGTGGCCTCTAGTGAAATACAGTCTGAAATTTGGGAGGTGAATGGATGTTTTGTGCTGAATTTGGAGATTAAATTTAATTATTAAAGTGAGAAGCAGGAATTTTAGTTCTGTCTTAAATGGAAGTCATAGCCATTTCCAACTACAAGCACCTTCATAATATTTAGAACATCTTCATAGTAAGAAGCTGGCTTAGAAAGGAGCATACAAAAGAGCGAGTCCATCAAAGTAAGTGTGTGATGTGAGTGGGAATTGAGATGCTGAATGTTTAAATGAAGATGCTGGATGGTGATAATACCCCTGTTACAGCTGTGTAGGTGGCACTTAGTGCAAGTACATATTAAGTAGATAATAAGTACAGAATTGTGTTGTGGGCTTCATGCAAACTGTGGATTGTATGCCTTCAGATTCAGTGGTGATGGGGACCATGTAACTATACGGACTCAAAAGAATAATTAGTGTATCTACAATAATGGGATAATTTTCTTGACCAGTATGAAATATTCTTCTCATTTCTTATCTCGAAATCATTGTCACATAGTATTTGGGAGCTCATATCAAAGAGATAAGCCAAAGGTGTCATAGTCAGTTAATAATATTATTAAAGTAGAGTAGAACGTAGGACCTGACTGTTCCACAACAGTCTGCTGTTTTTTATGTATCAGTATTACAGAAAACTATTGTGCTAATTCCAACTTTCTTTAATTTAGATTCTTAGCAAGTCACTGGTTTGCTGCCTTCAGAAGAAATGTTCTGTATAAATATTGCTCTGAATTTCAGTAGTTAAACCGACTGTGGCACACTTGCTTGGGGAAAGCCATAATTAGCAGAAATTATAACTAGGGTTGCAGAAATAATAGTTCTTGTTCAGGTCGAGGCACATCTTAGTCTCTTGTTTCATTTATTTCCTGTATGGTTTATTGTCTCATTTTAGTTTTCACATATATAGGAACAATGAAAGGAATCTAGCCTTCATTTCCTATAACTTTTCTTCAGTTCTACAGTACTTAAAATAATATTGTATGCCTTTTTACTATAGAACCAGAATATGTTGGCTTCTGCTTCCTTACTGCTGTAGAGGGCCTGAATTGAGTAACATCCCACACTAAAAAGAGCAAAGGAACTGCACAGTCCAGGTTTAGTTTGTGTAGAAGAGGTAGTATGGTGTTTTTTGGCAATGTCCGTAGTAAATCGAGTGGAGGAGGATTTGCCCAGGTTAAAACGGTGTTCTTTCCTCTACAAGTTATGCCTCCTTTGCTGGCACATATTAATCTCCATGACTTAGTGGATTTTCTTTCAATTCTGCATTATTTATTTTGGGGTTGGTAATATCTTCTCCACTGACATTTTTCTATCAATAAGAGCCAACTCCAGCTATAACTTAGTGACCGTTAGCCCTGACCAAGTCCCTTTGGTCTTCACAGGTGTGAAGCTAATACAAAAGTGGTATGTCATAGGTTAGAGCAAAGAGTACCCTGAGGTTTCTTCCTTTCTCCAAGGCTCTGCCAGCTGGTTTCCCATCTGTAGTCAGTAGCGTACTTTAGTTTGTGAGTACTTAATTCTGAATCTCTGTGTTATCCGGTGAGGAAAACTGAATGGTATGAAGGACAGATAAAACAAAGAACTGACACAATTCCATCTTTTAAGAACAGAAAAAGTGCTTATTACTCTCAGCTTAAAAACACTTACTACTCTTTTTCCTTATAAGTAAATGTATAGAAAATGATTATGAAAAGTGCATCATCTTCACCTAACTCTGTTCTCTTTGAAATTGTTGTGAAAACTCCCATTGATTTCTATAGTAACCAAATAAAGCCAACTTTAAGGTATTTATAAGTTCTCCCACCCCATAGCTGCCATAGGTAGAGGAATGTTCTGTAAGAACATAAGAATGCTATTTACTGGGTCAGACCATAGGCACACTTAGGCCAGGATCCTGCTTTCACAGTGGCAGAGAGTGGGTACTGAGGGAGTGAGTGGACAGGGCACATCCAGAATTGTCCATAACGTTTTCCTCTCCCATTATAGCTTCCAGCATTCAGAGGTTTAGTTCTGATTCAGAGGCTGCATCCCTATCTACCATATTCAGTACCTGATGGTGGACCTTTCTTCCAAGAACTGGTCCAGCCCCATTTTGAATTGGGTTAAGCTACCAGCCTGCACAATATTTTGTGGCAGTGAGTTCCACAAGTTAACTTTGTGCCATGTGAAAAATAACTTCCACTTGTTAGTTTAAGCCAGTGTTTCTTAACCAGGGTACCTTGAAATCCTTTCTAGGCTATCATAGGGCATTTGGCACTGTTAGGCACACAGACATGATTCACAAGATAAACCCAGAGATTTCAAATACAAATTTATAGTGTCAAAAACATTCTGACTTGCTGTGTTCTTTCTGAGCTCTTTGCAACAGAAGAATTACTCTATTTTATCATAGTCAAAAAATTAATGAAAACTAAGATTTGGCATTTTTAAGGTGTGGGAATCAAGCTCTTGATCATTCTTGTTGCCCTTCTCTGTACTAGAAACTTCTAGTTTTTCTCTATCCTTTTTGAGGCATGGGAAGCAGCTAGCCCAGCTGGAAGGGTCTGATGTTCAATTCTAAGACAAGGCTGTCTTGTCTCCTCAATGAATGGGGGAAAAAAACCTCTTTTTGTAATGATGTAAATATGGCAGTCCCGGGTCTCCCCCCCCCCCCCCCCCCCCCCCCCCCCCCATTTTCCTTTGTTTTTTGGAATATATTCCAAGTAGCGAATAATCTATAGATTTAAGAGTTTCATGCATGCATGTATGTATCTACATATGTGCGTGTACATGTGTGCACATTGGTATGCATATTTTATATATCTTCTTTTTATATTTTAGACCTGGAATGGCCAGTCAACAAGCAGAAGTTCAGAGCTTGAAACTAAGTAATGATTCAATTATAGAAGGAGTGAGTGACCAGGTGCTGGTGGCAGTAGTACTCAGTTTCTCTTTCATTGCTGCTCTGGTGTATATGCTTTTAAGGTGAGACAATACTGAAAGGAGTTGATTAATATAAACATTCTAATTTTACTGTCACGTTTTAATTTTTTCCTTCAAGTGCATAGTTGGTTTAAGGTACAAGGTAATTATGATTCTGTTATGTGAAGGTAAACTATTGTTTGTAGCCTCACTCTTGCAGCTATGTTAAGGGAAAGCAGGAACACTGAAAGAGGGGAGCTGGGTGTGTGTAAGGGAAGGACAGAAAACACTGGGGATAGTGTGTTTGAGTGAACATTTTCATACAGAAGATATGTGAGGAGAGCTAGTGAATTTAAGAGATGTGATGACTGCACCCTTTTTTAAACAAAGAGAAGTCACAGTTCAGAATCAGTGCATGAATTAAAAGCCTGAGCTGTGAGTGAAGAAACTATTAACAGTAATTATGATCTGCTAAGAGCTGCAGCTCTTTAATACAGTCAGTACAATGAAGTGCTTTCATCAAGTCTATATGCCATTATGAGCAACTAAATACTGACAAAATAAAGCCGCATATCTTCCATCATCTCATAGAGTCATAGATTGTAAGGCCGGAAGGGACCTCGGAAGATCATCGGGTCCAGCCCCCTGCACCAAGCAGGAAAGATAACTGGGGGTCAGGTGACACTCTGAGTTAGTTGACACACAAGAGCTGAGTTTGTGAAATCTTAGTTTATCTAACAGACTGAAGGGGGCCAGACTACTGTCTTATGCAGAGGTGTACATGACAGGATTTGCACTCTGGACAGCTACAGGTTCTGGCTGGTGTTCAGGACCTAGGGGTGGAGGCAAGGGAGCTGTAGTGTCCCAGCAGATGGAGGTTCCAGCTGTGCAGAAAGAGGGAAGGATCTAGGGGGTGGAAGCAAGGAGGCTTTAAGATCCAGCTGCTATGGGGGTAGGTGTCCTCCAGCCAAAGACTTATTTCTTCTCCAAGTTATATTTTGTTTCCATTGCAGGAAATTGCACACTGAATAT
>NW_005842964.1:259146-272683 GCF_000455745.1 Alligator sinensis | reverse complement strand
CGCATTCAGTGCCACACTAGATTCCAAGAGCTAGGACACTAGGTATTCTTGCAGTCATTTCAGATTATGTGATTTTTCCCTTTTAAAAAACAAGGCAGATAACATTAAGGTTACAAGGTTAACCTGCCAAAAATCAAGAAATGTCAAAGTAAGAATTGTACTTAACTCTGCCCTGTGTGTGTGTATATTTAGACAGTCTATTTACATAATTACCATTTCTTATTTTTTTCCAGTACAAGGTTTATTCCTATCACCTTACAGAACAGGTCTCCTTAGGAGTTCTTGCAGCAGTTCCTGTAAACATTGCCTAGTGAATGTTCTTTTCCTCATTCACTGAGTATCTTGTGTACATATATGCTACATTTAATAGATTTCATAGTTTTTTGGAGTCGGAAGGGACCTCAGTAGATCATCAAGTCTGACCTCCTGCTCTGGTCAGGAGTGCTGGGGTCAGATGACCCCAGCTAGGTGCTTGTCTAGTCTTCTCTTAAAGACCTCCAAGGTAGGGGAGAGCACCACCTCCCTTAGAAGCCCATTTCAGATTTTGGCAACCCTCACCATAAAGAAATTTTTCCTAATGTCTAACCTAAATCTGCTCTCTGGCAATTTATGGCCATTGTTCCTAGTAACCCCAAGGGGTGCCCTGATAAACAGAGTATCCCTTATTCCTTTCTGCACCCCGCCACAATGAATTTGTAGATGGTCCAGATCAAGCATAGTGCCTGTTACTTCATCCCACCAGGGGAAACACCATGTATCTGTGTCCAAGAAAGCAGTTTTCCTTAAGCGTTGCCTGAGGATAAGTGTTCTTCTGGTGTAGTTTAGTACCCACAGAGGTGTTGGGGCTTTAAGCCCACTTTATGGAAATGGGAGGCTCCTCCCTAGCTTGCTCCTGCAGCCATATGGCTGAGGGCAGGTGAAACTTGGGGGCATCCGAACCCTAAGCCTCTGAGCTTGGGCCTGCACGTCGGATGCCTGCCAAAAGATTTTGGAAATATCTGAAGCACCTGGTAGGGGTGGAAGATGTTTGCCAGTTGTAGGGCCACTAACGGATTTGGACTTGATTTGACTAGGAACATGAAACGTTTCTCTAAAAAAACACTGTAGACAGCCACAAGATCCCCTCTCAGCCTTCGTTTGTGGAAGCTGAAGAGATTCAGGTCTCTCAGTCTCTCCTTGTAGGATTGTACCTGCAGGCCCTTAACCATACGAGTGTCCTTCCTCTGGACCCTCTCAAGGTTATTTTAGAACCCTAGATATTATTTGTACATCTAGGGTTCTAAAAAATATTGTCTATAGGAAATGTAATGTTACACAAAATAAACACTGTATAGCTAAGCTATAAATATAGGAATACTGTGCTAAGGTTGTATGGTTAGCCTTACTTCAACAGCTTTGGCTCCTTAATGAAAATATATCTTCAATAGATAGTATTCAGACAACTAAATCCCAGTTGGATGATGTTTCTTAAAAGGTCATAAAGATTGGGGTGTGATTCATACTGTTGGTTGATTTTGAAAGTGGAACAAAGTCCTGGCAAGCTGATGCTAAAATATGTATATGCTTGTACACATGAATATTGACTAACTGCGAGTACTCTGGCAGTTGTTTATTTAGGATTAAACAAATAAATTCTTATGCTAAAAACACATGTATGCAATGTGAGTATTACACGGTTAAGATTGCAGTCAAGTAGTACAAATTTTGCAAAAGTTCCTATAGCCATTGGGCAAAATCATAGAATCATGGAAATGTGATGAAAGGGATGTTAGGAGATCTCTACTCCAGGAATGGCCAACCATGTGGCATGGGCAGCCTCTGTGTGTGGCATGCATTGAACTGGGGAAGGGACAGGCAGCACAGCAGCAGATAGGATAGAAACCAGAAAGCAGGACAGCAGATTGGGGGAGGGGCACAAGGCAGGGAGCAGAAAACAGAGCAGTTGGTTGGGCAGGAGAAAGGTATTGGATGGCATTTGGGAAAGGTGGGCTAATTTATGGCACTCCTGCCAAAAAGGTTGGCCCCAGTGATCTAGTCCAACGCCCTTCTCTAATGCCCGAGGCTATACCTGAGAGATGTTTGTCTAAACCAAGGTGCTCAACCTTCAGTTCACAGGCCAGATATGGCATGCGGAGCCATTGCATCTGGCCAATGGGGCTGTCCACAGGTCGGAAAATTTGATGTGGGTCGGGGAGCAGTGGCCATTAATATGATCACTCTTCCCCTGCCAGATTCCCAAACCCCAAGCCTCTCACAGCCAGTCAGAGCTGGGCCATGTTCTCTTCCCCACTGTGGGGCTGGGCCATGCCCCCTCCCCCCACATCTGGATCAGAGCTGGGCCATGCCTCCCCTCCCTCCCCCCATGGGGCTGGGCTATGCCCCCTTTTCCCTCCCCCCTCCTCCCCTAGCCAAGCCATGCCTCCTTCCCCTGCAGGGCTGGGTTGGAACCGGGTTGCCCCCCACCCCCTCTGTGCAGATGGATGGTGCTCTCTGTGCCCAGCCTGGATGCTGGATTGGGACCACCAGCCAGATCCAGTCCTCAGATGAACCAGGCACTGCCCATCCAGCCCACTGGGGAAAAAGGTTGAACACCACTGCTCTAAACCGTTCTAATGAAGACCATTAAGATGGTTCCACAGCATCACTAGGTAGGTTGTTCAAGTATTTTACCACCTGAACATTTAGAATATCATCTGAGGGATAATTGAGATCCTTGCTGAAGTTGCTATGTATCCCATCTCCTACTTTCTGTCAAAGAAGGTAATTGGATTACTTTGACATGATCCCTTTTTTAAATACCCTGGCAACTTATCACATTTTAGGTACTGATAAATTGATTTCCTGATACTTGCTTCTAGATGGTTTCTGGGCATCAAGTTATGCTAAGTGATCTATATTTCCTTGAGTTGTACATTTACCCTGTTTTAAGAACAGGTATTATGTTTGCCCTTCCCAGTCCTCAAGAAAATGCTGTGTCCTCTATGACGTCTCAAAGATGATTACCACCAGTTCAGAGATTACTTTAAGCTGGATCCTCTAGTGCTTGGGTGAATTTCATCAGCCCCTGCCAAGCTGACTATTTCTGTCTTACTTAAATATTTCTTAATTTGTTCTTTCCTTATTCTGACCTGCACTCTTAATTCCCAGTTAAAATTAATTTTGTTAAGCATCTTATCACAGTTGACCTTTTTTGCGCAGACAGCCAATAAAGAATTAACTATCTCTCTGTTCTCTGATCTTTTCATTATTTGCTCTTTGTTTAGTATAATTTCTTATTATTTCCTTTGTGTTCCTCTCTAAAGGCAGTTTCAAGAATGATAAATAAAAGCTAAATCGTAGAGGTACTACTGTATTGTGCATCTTGACTATTTAATGGTTTACATGGTATATCAAAACAACAAAAATGTGAATATATTGAGGTGTCACAAATGGAATAGGGTTGTTAGTTGTAGTCATGTTGGTTGAAGGCAAGGGCAGGCAATTATTTCGGGCAGATGGCTGCTTACCAAGTTTTGGCAAGCCATCAAGGGCTGCATGGATAGCCCCAGCCCTTGACAGGTACCCCACCCCCTGGTTGCCATCTTGGGACTGGCAGTCCTGCCCCCTAACTCCTGACCTTTGCCACCAGAAGTCCCTCCCCTTGCCCCCCCCCCCAAATTACTCCTTTCAGCAAAGGGGTTTGCCATCGCTGAACCAGAAATATACCAAATTATATTCTAAAAATGAAACATGTGCTACAACATTCATTAATTTAATTTCAGAAAATATTTTTGTCCTGATTTACATGCGTTTGTGTAGTGTCCATAGAGGTGATTGTATAAGAGCTTAAAATGAAGTCTTACTCTTGTATATTGTGAGGGGTATGGGGGTTGGGTATAGGTTTGTGAGTATGTGGGGGGGGATTTGTGTAGGGTGTGGGTGGGTATGGGTTTTGTGGGGGACTGTGAGTGTGTGGGGGGAGGGTGGCTGGGGAGGGTTGTGACTTGTGTGGAGGGGGAGGGTTTGCCCATAGGCTGCCCCCCGTCATGTTGGTTGAAGGCAAGGGCAGGCAATTATTTCGGGCAGATGGCTGCTTACCAAGTTTTGGCAAGCCATCAAGGGCTGCATGGATAGCCCCAGCCCTTGACAGGTACCCCACCCCCTGGTTGCCATCTTGGGACTGGCAGTCCTGCCCCCTAACTCCTGACCTTTGCCACCAGAAGTCCCTCCCCTTGCCCCCCCCCCAAATTACTCCTTTCAGCAAAGGGGTTTGCCATCGCTGAACCAGAAATATACCAAATTATATTCTAAAAATGAAACATGTGCTACAACATTCATTAATTTAATTTCAGAAAATATTTTTGTCCTGATTTACATGCGTTTGTGTAGTGTCCATAGAGGTGATTGTATAAGAGCTTAAAATGAAGTCTTACTCTTGTATATTGTGAGGGGTATGGGGGTTGGGTATAGGTTTGTGAGTATGTGGGGGGGGATTTGTGTAGGGGGTGGGTGGGTATCCCCCCCCCAGCACTCCTGCAAGCCCAGGTTCTGTACTCTTGCTACTCCTGGCCCCAGGGCACTGGCACCTGATGCTCCCACTCACTGCCACTTGTCCCCCATCTGCCACTGCTGCCCTTCTCCTGCTTGTTCATACTACCCCCGCTCTAGCACTGCATCCCAGCTGCTCCTGTGGTCTTGGGGCTGCAACTGGGAACTACTTGGTGCCAGCAGGCAGGGGGGCGAGCAGGGGAAAGGCTGCGGCAGGTGGGGGAAGGGGCAGCAAGTGGGTGCGCAGAGTGCAGCAACACCTGAGCTCAGGCTTTTTGAATGTCTATCCTTAGCCTTAGTGTCTGAACTTACATGCGTGCCAAGGCTGTGGCTGCACTAATGGAGTTACCACAGGATAATGAACCTTGAGGCTAAAGTCTAAGGTAACTGCTTCAGTGCAGCTGTTGTGAACTAACAGTTAGTAGTGCTATGAAGAAACTACCTTGTCATAGGAAAAAAAAATCCTGGATTAAAACATTTGCATGGATTGGAACTGAAACAAAAACTTCCAGGTTAGAGTAGATTTACCTTGATTTTAAAAGTATAGCATGTAATTGCAGCTTTTTCTCCTTTGGGCACTTGTGATTTTCACAGCCTAAAATTTTTAGCTGAGTTTAATGGCTTCACCCTGATACAGTATGAGGTTTCCATGTATCCTTGTCATGAGGGAAAGAAGTGATGGATTGCTGTCTCTACCTCTTTCCCACCATCCCTTTCCTCTAATTTCCCATTAATTTAAATGATTTTTTTATGTTTAACCTCTACTCTTGTTATTGTTGGGGTCCTTAGTGGTTTCTCTCCTATCTTCACTATTCAGTTAGTTGCTCCATATTCAGAAACAAGAGGTACATCTATCCTTTCTTCTTTTGAGTATGCCTAATCTTTCAAACAGCAGATTCAGTAGGGATGGACCTTAAAAGATAATTTTGCTTTGTAATAATAGGACATGTATGTACAGCAAAGGAAAAACATAAGTAAGGAACAGGATTGCTTCCAGTAACAAAGGAATTAATAGTAGAGGAAAAATTTACTTTGGAAATGGAAGACTCTTACGGCTAATGATGGATATAGAAACTTACAATCAACATGGTTTGGTTTGGTTTTTCCAGGATAACAATTTTATTTTGATTTACTAAAACTTGAATTTTCTGGTGAAACAGTTGTGATGATTAGTCATAGCAGAGTTGTCTTGTTTGATGAAAGGTCACAATTTGAAATATTACGAAACACCTTGATTATGCAGTTTTCTTAATTATATACAAACTTCCTTAAAATCCTTCATGTTAAGAGTGAATGATTCCCTCCCCCTTTCGCCTCTTCCCTCCCCTCCCCACTAGCTTCAGGTTTGGTTTTGTTTAATCAATTGCATAGTTTTCAGCGTGTGCTGCCAGTCATTGTTCTTTTGCTTTTTGCATTTCCTTTCATAGAAATGAACATCAGAACATTC
Organism: Alligator sinensis; assembly: GCF_000455745.1. Taxonomy (NCBI): domain Eukaryota; kingdom Metazoa; phylum Chordata; order Crocodylia; family Alligatoridae; genus Alligator; species Alligator sinensis. The sequence goes on along the minus strand of NW_005842964.1, from coordinate 266,709 downwards.
ACCCGGAAAACCAGGAACTAGTGCGAGCACTCCGGCAACAGCTTCAAACAGAACAGGTGCCATGCTAAATGCTGAAAACGTTCATCCTCCTAATAATGTCTTGTATAAAGTTTCTCCTTTACTGCTGAGGCTTGAAATATTTCTGAAACGAGTCATTTTTGAGTGACGTGCACACTTTTTTTTGTACATAAACTGTGCTAGAACCTTATCATTTACTTCATCAAGCTTGCAGTGTGATTAAAATCTCTTCCATTGATATGATGATTATTCTTTTCAGTTTTAGCTCCTAGAAAATTAGGCAGATCCTTTTCAAATTAACCCATAATTTTTGGGATGCTCTAACAGTTTTTCAGAATTTCTTAAAGCAGTACAGGGGAAGTTCCAGTTTTCTCCACAAGAGGGTGTTAATTAGATGGTAATGCGCACACTTTGCTGTATTCTGTGCGTCTGGTAGTACACGGGAAGGAGAGTCAAATCTGGAGTTCAGTTTGCAGCCATAGGAAAGAGGGCAGATGTTTTGACTGTCTAGCTGAACTTCTTGGAAAACAACACAGCAGCCAAGTCATAGAGTGCTTAGGGGGAGCCACTCAGGGCAGCTGTACACATTGTATCCTTCCCTGGCCTGTATGGATAGAAGCAGGAGAAGGAGAGAGAGAGGGGAGATTCTAGTAAAGCATTGGAACAGGTTACCCAGAGAGGCTGTGGAATCTCCATCCGTGGCAGTTTTTAAGTCTCAGCTAGACAAATCCTTGGCTAAGATTATATACTTGGTGGTAGTCCTCCTTTGAGCACAGGGTTGGACTAGATGACCTCCTTAGTTCCCTTCCAACCTTATTTTTTTTTATGATTTTAAGAGTGGCAGTAATGTAAATGAATGTTGCTGCAGAATTATGGTGGTGTTACAGAAAGAATGCAGGACCTTGGTAATAAGAAATTAGCACTTTCCCTTGTCTTTTGGACTAGAGCATGAGCTCTGAGTAACCATGAAGTGTTTGGCAGTCATAACCATGTATCTAGATCTATAGGCGCTCTTTATTGGCAACCCTGTAGAAGAAATATGAAGATCAGCCATGACACCGTCAACATGATGGAACTGTTAAAGTTCATAGGAAATTATCTGACATCTGGGCTTCTTACCAGGACACACATGAGCTTATGTGCATATTAAGCCTTGGAGCAAAAATTGATAATTATAACTTATGGCAGTGCAGCTCCACTACTTTTAGCATATGCAAAGCTATAGTCAGATACTGAGTTTGTCACTTAGGGTTTAGTTTATTTAAACAAATAGGACTGTTTCTTAAATGTAGGAGTAGAAAGTTCTACTTTCATTATCCTCAGGGAGCCTGAAGTATATCCTGTATAAAAGGGGTGGAGGATTTGCATGTCATAGGAACTGTCCTATTCGACTATTTTTTCTATTCTTGCTCTTATGTTTAGTGTTGGAGGCATTTTGTTTGGCTTAGAGCAAGTGAAGAAAGTATTCTATTTTTTAACTCAAGTACTATTCTAAATTGAAGTTTAATCCCTTGAAACAAATTGTTTTTTATTTTTATCTCAACAGGATGAATCTGCTGGTGATAGACATCATTTCTACACTGACATGTCCTGTCCAGTCTGTTTACAGCAAGCTACTTTTCCCATTGAAACAAACTGTGGGCATCTTTTCTGTGGTAAGTAAAAATCATCACCAGAGAAGTTAGTTAACATTTAAACTGTTCCCCTCCTCCTCCTCCTGAGGATATAGTATTTACATTCCAGTGGCCCCAATGATTTTGGAGTAATTCATGACTCTGGGAGGAGTCTTTCTGTTCCTCTCAACTGAGAAATCCTTAAGTAAATACTGTATTCCATGAATCTAAGGCTTTGTTTAACTAGGAGAAGTAGTATAGTTCAGGCTGGGCTTAGCTAACCCCTGCTAGCAGAGGCCAAGCTAAAATCAGTTCCTTTCTTGGTGTAGATGCAACATGTAATTTAATTTTAGACAGCTCCATTCTGCTTCTCCAGGACCATTTAGTCATTTTTATTGCTTTTCTCAAAAGTCTGTCTTATGATGTGCAATTACTCGCCTATATTTCAGATACAGAATCATAAAAAAGTAGGGCTGGAAGGAACCTCCAGAGGTCATTAGTCCAGCCCCCTGGATAAGGCAGGATCATCTATCCAAACTATCCTATACAGATCTACTGTCTAACTTATTAGCAAAACTTACACAGTCCTTGTTGTGTCAGGGTTAACTCCCTAACCTGTTGCAGGTAAAGCAGGGGGACCACGGCAGCCAATGTTCTGCTGTGGCAAAGGTTGTTAGAATACATTTGAAAGATCCAAGGAAGTGAACCATGCCCCTTGCTACAGAGGAAGGCAGAAACCCCCACAGTCCATACAAATCTGACCATGGGGTAAAATTCCTTCCTTATCCCAAATCTAGTGATCAGTCTGACCCTGAGCAGAGGGGCAAGACCCTGTAGTTAAGAGTCTCCACATTTAAGTCTCAGCGGGAGCATTGGCACACCATATTCAAAATCCCAGCCTTGAATGCAGCCAACACCTAGTGCTTCTGAAGAAGGTGGGGGGGAAAAAAACCCTTGAGACATCTAGGAGCAGGAGCGGGGAAACAAATTTCCTGGCCCCATGTGGCAAACAGCAAAGCCCAGAAGCATGGAAAAAGACCCAGACTAGAACATAGGCATAGCTATGCCAAGATCATCCCTGACCAATGTTTATCCAGCTTTTTCTTGAGTATCTCCAATGATGAAAATTCCACAACCTCCCCATTTGCCTTACTGTTCTAAGAGTGAAGAAGTTTTCCTGCTATCCAATTTAAACCTGCTTTGGGTGCAACTTCAAGCCATTGTCTGCCACTTACTTTCTGCAGCAAAAGAGAAAAGGTGTTATTCCAGGTACTGTTTTATCAGAACTACCCAGAGAAAAGAGAAACAGCTACCAGTCTGCTGTATAGCTTTAGACCTTCATTTACATTTGCACTTTGATTTACTTCTTATGTGTAAGGGATCTTGTTTATTTGTACAGGTAGAATGGAGAGAGCAACAGGAGAAAAAAAGTGAGTCAGGATACTACCACTATGTATATATATGAGAGGAACATTCTACCATTATACCACTATATATATATATATATATATATGTGTGTGTGTGTGTGTGTGTGTGTGTGTGTATATATATATATATATATATAGTAGTATCCTGACTTGCTTCTTATATATATCTCCCAAAGTTAATTCAGATGATCCATTTTTAGAAAATATTTGAAAATTGAGAATCTTGGAAAGTAGAGCCAGGTATAAATGCTTTTTGTTTACCTTAATTTACTGGAATCCCTCTAGAAAGGGATTATGGTGAGTTCTAAAAGTGAAAGGCTTAATGGTAGTGTTATGTTATGGAGATCAAGAATTATGTATCCCGATTTTCCCACCTTAATCCAGTGGTTCTCAAGCAGGATACCACATCAACATAGGGTGGCTTGAGATCCTCTCAAGGCTGTCACGCAAAGTTAGCATTTAGGCATGCAAACATGATTCACAAGATAAATCCAGAAATTTCATATAGGAATCCATAGTATTAAAAAAGTTCTGACTTGTTCTGTTCTTTCTGAGTTCTCTGCAACAGAAAAATTGCTCTAGAATTTTTTCCATAGTCAAAAAATGAATAAAAACTAAGACTTGGTGAGGGGTGTGTTGAGTCTAACAAGGTTGAGAGCCACTGCGTTAACCAAAAGAAAATCCACTGAAAACATTTTCTTCACTGTTAAAAGAAATAAGTTCCTAAATAGCACCAAGAAGAATGAGGTAATAGGCCAGCAATTCCTACAATTGGTTGGAATATTGTTTATGTGTGCTACCAGATTTGAATGCACAATTTAATTCAGTTGGAAATAAATTAGACACTATTCTTGAAGTTTTTTAACCTAGTCAAAAACTGAATTAGCTGTTTTCCATGTCACACGTTTTCATGGGTTTTTTTATTTCCATATGTCACAAACTGCACAAGTTTAAAGAACAAGACCATAGTTTTTTTACAAGCTGAATTCTCTCTCAACCTAAAGAAGACTCGTAAGATACTCCTGCTAAATTTCACTGTGATGAAAGCTTTTCAATTATTTATTTTCCAATTAATGATGCAGAAGCTTATTTCTTTTCTTAAATAGTTAATAAAGATATGAAAGAATTAATGTAGATAATCCACCAGGATTTACACAATTAATTGCTTCCAGAATTTGAATGAATTTGGTTTAAGTATCTGCAGTGAATATTGTATAAAAGCCACCAATTATAAAAACATGTGATACCTGAAACTAATATGTAGAGGTTATAATGTTGCTCTCTTTCTTAAAACCTGATTCCTTATTTATTTATGAAAATAATTATTTTAAATCAGAAGTGTCTACTACTGTGTCATTTGATATTTACCTCCATTAGGTGCCTGCATTATTGCTTACTGGAGGTATGGCTCATGGCTGGGTGCTATTCGCTGCCCAATCTGCAGACAAACGGTAATGCTTTCTGTAATAAAAAATCCAATAATTCTAACTCCAGTGATAGGCCCTGATCCTGCAAACATACATTCATATGCAAAGGGACAGAGGCAGGATATTGAATGGGAGGAAGAAAGGACATATGGAGCTGAGTTGAAGGTAGGCAAGTGAGGGACAGACTACAGGTAGAGTGTATGGAGTGGGCAAGAGTCTGAGTGGGATATTGAGGAATAAAGGGGAAAAGACAACATAATGATGGTGGGGGCATAATGAGAAAAAGCAGAATATCAGTGTTCCTCATGTGCCAAGAGGTGGGACAGGGATAGCAGAGTGCCTCTCTGATCAATAAGTAGGGAGATCTTTATGTTTGCATGTGCATTTCGTATTGAATTTTGAACCCCAAATAATCTTACATGCTTTTGAAGGGAAAAGCCTGCACTGAAGACTTAAAAATAAAAGAAAATTTAAAACAAAACACACAAAAATCTAAGATTTTTTTCTTTTAATTCTCCTGTTTTTTAAGCTAATCTTTTTCATTGTTAAACAAAGTTGCGCATACTGTGCAATTAAAGCTAGTAAGTATGTATACTGGTTTCAGTCTTGAGGGCTTTATGTTGCTTTATGTTCATAAGAACAGCATGGTAGCTTGGTAACTATTTTTGTTTATCTTAACATTTATATGCAAGAGACAAGCAACTTATGCCATTCATCCTAAACAGTGACAGTAAAATCTTTACCATGCAACCCTTCATATATTGGCTTTGGTCATATGATTTACAAAAATAATTGGAAATATTGTAGAGATATTTAAAAGTACTATTTGGAATATTTATTGTATTTCTTTGCTTGTAAAACCAAGGTGCATTAGTAGCCAGTTTATTATTTTTCCTTATGGCATTTAAATCATGTTATCGTTGGAGTGTGTCTCAAATATTAATTCATTTATCCCCCTCACGTGTTAGACAGGGAAGTTGTTATATCCCCCTTATACAGGTTGGGGGCTCAGACATAGAGGTAAGTGACTGTAATGGATTATTAGTGGCAGAATACAAGTGAGATTTCCAAAGATGTATAATAAATTGCAGAGTAACATACTGCACAATATTTATCATAAAGGTCTTCAATTTTTTACATAAATAATTCCATGACATACAAGTATATATATTACAATTGTTTCTATATAAATACATAAAGTATTCAGGAATATGTGTACATGACACACTCTGTGTTCTGCAATATTAAATATTTACATCAGAATTAACCTCCAAATATATATATATTTAAGAATATGCTCCATTCTTTACTTTGGCAAGAACATTGAAAAAATCTTTTTTTTTCTTGACTCCTCTCCCATTTTTCTCCAGATTAATCCCTCTACCTTCAGACTTCCCATTACAGCTACCAGCTTTCCAGTTAAGGAGACTCTTAATGGACTCCAGGACTTAGCTGTCAGGGAGATGCACTAATCTACACTATCACAACAGCCATGATCTCTGAAGATGTTTTGGCTGACTATCTTTAGGCTGGCACACTTAGGAGGAACACAGTTCCTGGAGTTAACCATGGTGTTATAAATCCACATAGGTTGTGTTCAGATTTTGTTGCCTTAGGCTGCAAAGCAGAGTCATCATTAAGAGAGTGGAAGTATTTGTTTAATTTGGCATAACATTTTCATAAGAGGAAAATGACTGGTTCTAGGTACTGAAGTTGCTTTTGAAAATGGAACTTCAATTCCTAAGTCACGGGCTTTTTTGAAAATTTCCCCCTTGATCCTGTTGCAAAGCTGCTGTGCTTGTACATTGTTTATCCTTAGCAAATATTCTTTAAAATAGCTTATTATATCCTTTTAGAAATATCTTAAACTGCTAATTCTTTAAGACTTAACAGCTGTACTTGACTAAGGCCATGTACAGACATCCAGTTTCGCCTGGGAGAGTCACTGCTCTCCTCAGGAGAAACCTCAAGTGTACAGACACAGGATTTTTCTCCCAGAGCAAAAATGGCTGCTTCAGGAGAAAAATAACCTAGGAACAGCCTGGTTTAAATTACTCCAAGGAGAGTTTCTCCTGAGAGAGTGAATATCTGTACACATTCCCTTCTGAGAGAAGCCACAGCATTGTCCTCCAGCATCCTAAGGGAGTTTGCTTCTGCCCCCCTGTCCTGGGAGACTGTGTGCACTTAGGTTGGACTCTACTGCTCCAGCTGAGCAAGATGTGGAACAGGCCCCTTCCAAATCCCCATACTGTGCTGCAGGGAGACAGAAGCTGAGCAGTCTGTGTCATCCAATCAGGGCTGCCCTATGCACTGCTGCCATCTGTCTCTGAGCAAACTGAGTGCCTACAGAGCATGCTGAGCTGTGTCTACAGGGAGCCCCTGGCTGCGCAGCATCAGCACTGTAAGCACCTTGCTCTTCAGAGGCTTAGCATTTGAATGTCTGTCTGTTCAGGGGGTTCCAGGTATGTTTTTCTACCAGGAAAACACACACATGGAGAAGTCTCCCAGATCATTCAAACTTGTATACTCAGCCTAAGTAAGTAAATTCTGGGTATTGGAAACTAATTGTTTTTAGGATAATGTGTAGAAATAAGACAACAGCTCTAAAATTGAAACAAGTTTGTTATACTATAATTATACTTACATTGTGAGATTTTGCATTTCCTCACTATTGCATTTCATTTATTAACCAATGTAATAATGTAATATGTACAGGTGACATTATTTTTGCCACTCTTTGGTGAGGATCAACCAGATGCAGCCCAGGTGCTTCAAGATGTTAGTGATTACAACCGGAGATTCTCAGGGCAGCCGAGATCTGTAAGTACAGCAGGGATAAGTCAGTGAACCAGAAAGAGGGAGATTAACACTGGTTTACAAAATGTGATTTTCTTGTGTGTGTTCATGCTGCGCAAGTTTTTCTTAGTAAATACTTGATATATATCTCTTTATGACTTGCACGTAAAGAATATAACCTCGTATTTCTGTTGTAATTACTTACATATTTACTCACATACCACATGCACCTGTGGTTCTCTTCCCCCCTCTTTTCCCCCACCCCCCCCCCCCCCCTCGAGA